>NC_056725.1:1717510711-1717593211 GCF_019279795.1 Protopterus annectens
AGAAACCCTAGACCAAAAAGCAGCAGATGTTACCATAGATCTGGTAGAATGTGCTTTAATAGGACCAGGTGGGGACAGGCCTTTATCCCTATAGACTTGCAGTATACATTGTGTAGTCCATCTGGTTAAGGAGACCATGGAAATGGCCTTGCCCAAAAAGGGTCTAGAAAAGGACACGAATAATTGGTCAGACTTACAAAATTGTTTAGTCCTGTGTAAATAGAAAAGGAAGCTGTCTATGAACATCTAGCAAGTGCAGCTTATATTCACCCTTGTTCTGGAAATTTGGAAAGAACGCAGGCAGATTAATTATCTGGTTAATATTAGATTCAGAAGACATTTTCGGTAAGAAAGAAGGGTTCGTGCGAAGCAAAATCCTATCTTTATGAAAGATCAAGTAGGGGGGCACGGCAGACAAAGCTTGGATCTCAGAAACCCTTCTAGCCGAGGTAATGGCCACTAAAAAGGCTGTCTTCCAAGACAGGAATTTTAAGTCTACTGACGCTGCTGGTTCAAAAGGGGGTGCCACCAATGCCTACAAAACTAGAGTAAGGTCCCAAGGAGGGATGGAATTATTAACCGGGGGATGCAAGAGAAAAGTACCTTTTAGAAAGGCCTTGCACAATCTCAAAGAGGCAAGAGCATTAAAAGTTTTGCTGATATGAAATTTAGATATGGCAGCCAGTTGTAGTTTCTCTGTGGAGGAACTAGCCCCTTGTTGAAAAATATAGGACAAAAACTCCAACACTGCAGAAACCAGGGCTGTAAATGGATCTATGTTTCTCTGAGAAGCCCAAATAGAGAAACGTTTCGATTTGCTGTGATAAACCTTCTTAGTGGAAGCCTTGAGGGATGCCACCAGAATACTCTTTACCGAGGATGATAGACCAAGAGTCCTAGTGATCAAGGGAAATGGGGCAACCAAGCCATCAGCTTGAGGCTGTCCAGGTTAAGAATTGACGACCTGCCAAGATTTCTGGCAATTGGAGCCACCAAAAAAGAGAAATCTTGCAGGCTCTACTGATCTGTATAGGGTAGTCCATGGGGAGGTCTAACCAAGACCACTGAACTGCCAAGGTCCACTGAAGCACACTCATGTGAAGGCACACACATGGAAGAATTGAAATTGCTGTGGCCATGGAGCCTAGGGCTTGGAGAACATCACTCGCTATCTGTGTCCTGGGGCCAAGGATCACTGACACATGGGCCCGTAGGTTCTGGAGCCTGTCCTGAGTGAGAAAAACTTGTAATAGTAGAGTGTCCAACTGTGCCCCTATAAATTCCAAGGTCTGTGTCGGGTTCAGGCGGGACCTGGCGATGTTGATGGTAATCAGATTGACTGCAAGATGCAGGAAGGAGTCTCTGGCCATGCAAAGTAGATGCTTGGTGGCAGCAGCGAGGAGCCATTCGTCTAGGTAAGGAAACACCTGAATTCCCTGAAGCCTCAGGTGAGCCGCTACTACTGCCATAACCTTGGTAAATACCCTGGGGGCTGTGTTGAGACCAAAGGGTAGGGCTCTGAACTGGAAATGATTGGCTCCCAGCCAGAAGTGAAGGAATCTCCTGGAGCTTCTGCAAATCTTGATGTGGTAGTAAGCATCCTGGAGGTCTATCGAGCACATCCAGTCGCATTCTCGGAGATAAGGTAGAATGGACTGTAAGGTGACCATCCGGAATTTCTGCTTGGCTATAGACAGGTTCAGGGTTGACAGGTTCAATATGGGTCTGAGGTCCTCTGTCTTTTTTGGCACTAAAAAGAACCTGAAGTAAACGCCTAATCCGAACTGATATGGGGGGACTGGTTTGATGGCCCGATTGTAAAGCAGCTTTGAAATTTTGTGAGCTGTGGCCTCCCTTTGAGCAGGTGGAACATCCAGGAGGTGCTTTGATTGGATGGGTGGGACAATGAATGGGATGGAGTATCCTCTGGATATTATTTGGAGCACCCAATGGTCTGTCGTGATGGACTCCCAAGCTGTTAGGTGCAATGACAATCTTCCCCGACTGTCTCCAGAGTAGGACAGTCGGGCAACCCCTCAGGGTTGCTGTGTGGGTCTGTCTGAGAAGGTCTCCCTAGACCCAAGGTTCCTCAGACCCCCTCTGCCTCTGGGACGGCATCTGGCTTGTCCCCCTCTGCCTCTAGGGGATGAGTTGTCCTGAGTGTCCTGGGAAAACTGAGATTTTCGAAATCACATCTTCTTCTGCCCTCTCTGATTCCTAGAAAAGGATTTTGAGAACTAGAGAAGCAGGCTCTGATGGAAGCAGAGTCTTCCCGTCCTTCTCACTCTGGACTAAGGTGTCACAAACTGCCTTCCCAAAAAGGGAGGAACCATCAAAGGGAGCATTTGTGAAAGGCCCCTTGAAGGGGTCCATGAATTGACAGAGTCTGAGCCAGGTGTGCCACCTCATAGCTACACCGGTCCCAGCTGCCCTAGCCGCTCCTTCAGTGGCATGGGAAAGAAGACGCATGGACATGTTTGAAATGGATTTCAGAGTCGACATTTTTGCCAAGAACAGACACTTGTCCTCTGGCGACAAAGACTCTGGGGTGACAGAGTGAATTCCATGACCAGGTCTCGCTGGAGTCGAATGATGTCTGCCAAATAATCTAGCCCTTGTATGGAAAACGTCGCTGAAGAAAAGACTCGCTTCCCAAAGCGATCCACCACCCTATACTCTTTGTCCGGAGGGTGGACCAAAGAACTTTACTAAGCCAGTTATCTCTTGGTGGCAGCTGCCACCACCATAGCATCCATAGGGGATCCCTTGTACCAGGCCTGTATGTCTGTTGGAGGAGAAAAGATCCTATCTAGGCATTTGGGTATTGGCTCTATGGTGTCAGGCTCCTTCCATGCCCGCGTGGTAATAAGATCCGCTAATGGATCTGCAGGAGGGGACACTCAGGATGTACATGGGCCCGTGCCAAAGGCCTCCAAGAATACTGACTCATCCATTGAGTGTTTTGGGGCTGACCAACCTCCCCTCTGGCAGAGGATTTCCATGGTGTCTCCAAAGGAGACATCCTCGGGAGGTGACCTGGGGGAACCCTCACCTTCATCCAAGTCAGTATCTTCTGTGAGGGACTCGGGGGAGCCCATGCGCCTCCTCTTACACGAATGCTTATGGGGGGGCCTCCTCAGTGGGACTCTCTGAAGAGGGTTCATAAGTCATGGGGGGGTTCCACGATGGGATCCACCTGGGGGTCCTCTGACACGGGCTGTCTCTGGGACAAGCTGATGGGAGTCATGACCAAATCCAAGGCAGCCTGGGCGGTGTAAAAGGCAATGGGCTGGGGTCTCAATCCCTGGGAGAGAACCCTCTCCACCATGTCAAAGGCCGAAGGAGAGCGCACCTCCTTGGCAACCAACAAGGAAGAAGTTCTCCCCAGCTCCATCGTAAGGATCAGGGCCGAGGCCAAGGTAGCAAGGGTTCTGGAGGAATGGCTCAGATCCGACAAAGTCGGAGCCGAAGATATCTCTGTTCCCTTGGATCCAGCTCCCTGTTCTTAGCCCCGAGAGTTGCTTGGATCCAAACAAGTCTGATCCTAGGAACTCAAGGTAATGGCCGGCATCGAGGTTGGAGGAACCGTCGGTGCCAAACCCCCAACTCCAAGGATCCTCAGATCCATAAACCCCAAAACTGTTGGTTGGATCGGGGAAGGAGAGATAGGATGGAAGAAGGGCATAGCGGTCTCCTCCCCAGCCGGAGAGGGGCCTGGCAAGACTCCCATTTGGATTTGGGCCCGAATAAATCTCCACATCATCTTGTCCACTTCAAGCTCCGACAGATTCTGAGTCGACTGCAAGGAGATGACTGACTCGGATCTGGTCCTGTGAGATGACCTCGAAGAAGGCCTCTGGTCCAAAGGCTCCATCAGCTCTGGGGAAAACCTCAGGGAATGGAGCCGAGGAGAAGTGGTCCTAACAACTTTTGCAGGTGGACTGGGAAAAGGCTCCCGCTCAGGAGATCGCTTGCGGTGCCTCTCTACACTTTTCTCTCTCTCTTTCTTGTCCTTATCCTTAGATTTTGTCCCCACCTCAGCAGGCTTAGAGGGAGGTTGAGTCCCAGCCTGAGTGGGGGGGGGGGGGTTGGTCGGCTACAGGAGCTGATGTCGAGGCTGTCGTCTCTAAAGCAGAAACTGGTAGCAGGCCCTTGGCTACCAGTTTCGCCTTCCTCTCTTTTAGGGCCCTGGGGTTGAACCCTGCACACACAGCACATGGCAGACTAAGATGGGGAATGCCCATGCAAATAATATACAGATTGTGGCCATCAGCCAGTGAAAGTTTGTGGCCACACTCTGCATTTTTTAAACATTTGCTTAGGCTGGTCAGCTATAACACACTCCACTCAGCCAAACGCTAAACTAGACACACACACACACACACACAGGGGTTGGCTAGGCCTACTCTACCTCAAAAGCACAAACTTTCTAAGCTACTTTTTTTTCTTTTTTTTTTTTTTTTAACAAACTGACGACAAGACGAAGGGGAGGAAGGGTTGCTCACAAACTACTTTCACACACTAATTTAAGTATCAAAATTTCCACTTACTACACCCAACTTGGAGCTATAGAGACCATGATGTGTACGCATGAAGCGGCAAACAAGATCTGGGGGAAGGTAGGAGAGATGAGGGATTATGGGTAAGGGGAAGAGCTTGGAGCAAATGCTTGATAAAATGTTGCCGGCACGGATCCGATATGGATTCGAATACCCACAGGTTGCAGATAAATGAAGTTAACTACTTCAGATTGTTTTATTTCTGTAAAAAGAGAAGGCTGGAAAATTTGGGTCACCCCTTGAATCACTGTCCCCCTCTCATCAAGCCTCTTAAGAACTTCGGCTGCATAAAGGCCAAACAAAACTTCCTAGTCTGGGGGAGAATTGAAAATCTCAATCTTAACATCTTCTGAAAGATTTTGAATAAGTAACAAAGGAAGCCTTTTCATGACTGACCCAGAAGTAGCGGCTCTGGAGACAGTGTCATAAGAACATTTTAATGAAGGCCTGTTTATATGACAAGCAGATAAAATAGAGGCATTCAAAGAATTCTTCACCTCAGAAGAGGAAAGGTTAACAATTTTTTCATGTACTCAAAAGACAGAGGCAATTTAAAATGCAGAATGTTAAAGTATCAGAAAAATAAACTTCCTTCCCAAATCTGTCAAATGTATTCCCATCCTTGGCAGAGGTGGGATAGCTGAAGTAGTTTCAAATGAAGAAATCACTGCAGTGTTTGCTTGAATGTTAGAAAACACATACCTGTGGGTCTGAGATACCTTGTTTAACCTATCAGACTTTCTAGGAGAAGGAGGCTAACTTTCAAGTAAACTGCAAGCTGTCAGGATAATATCCTCTAAGGCAGATAAAACAGGAGGGATAGCTGTAGAGTGTGGAAGATCCAACTGCAGTAACTCATAATACTTTTGCTGGGAAATAGAAATGTAATTTTGTTCCCACTAAAACACCTCTTTCATTTTAGTTGAACTGTCAGAAAAAATAGGACTTCTGGAAGGGACTCTGAAGCAACACTTTCCTCAGAGTTAAAATCCTCACCTTAATCCCTGAAGCAGAACATTCTCCCTCCAATTTTTGCTCTTCTAACTGAAATTCGCTGTCAAAAAGAGAGGGGACATTTTTCATTTTCTACTACAAAAGGATATTGTCAGATTAAGGCCAGAAATTAATTCTATAGCAAATTGCACAAATCTTCCCTGTTCATAGAGATTGAGACAGGAGAAGCCACATTTTTATCTCTTTGTTTTTTTTTTTTCCTTGGGGACTCCCAGGAGAAAGACTGACCCAAAGCAAGGTTCTCTATCCCAGCTATGCAATAAACTTTCACCTACTGCTTCCCCAGAAATCTCCAAAAATGGTTCTCCCTTGCCCACAAAGGACATCAATACAGCCTCAGAGTATGAGTCAAGATCCTGGTTCTTAGTGTCTCTGTCATGCCAGAAGCACTGGGAGAAAACGAAGAACAGTCTTAGGAACCAAGTCCGGCCACAGCAAATACACCCATTGGTGACTGAGGCAAAGAAAGAGCTGGCCTGATACATAAAGACTGCCTACTAACTTCCCTAGTCTTGCAGATGCAGGAAGGAATAACTGAGAAGGCCTGTAACTGCTCCATCAGTTCAGCTGAGGAAGATGTCTTGAAGATGGTTAGTGAAAGAGTCAGTAAACTTTACTTCATGATAAAAAAGTGGTTTGAGATAAAGAAACACACTGACAGCCCCTCAAAAGCTCAAAGTCCTGTCCCTAACACTAAAACCATAATAAAGCAGTGTCAAAAAAAGATTTTTTACACGGTTTGTTCACAGAAACATTCACAACTAAAAATTCCCCTTGCAAATAATGACAATGCAGGAAAATCTAAGTTTTATATTTCACAGAAAAATACTAGTTTTCCACAGAAAAACAAGTAGTGGAATGTTTTCTCCATTGGGGAACTTATCTGCTCAGCCTTGAAGGACTGATAGTTGACTGCCAGTACCATAAATCCTCCAGAAGAAGCATACTTCAGTGGCAGGAAATCTTTAATTGCTTTTTTATATGGAGTTCTTTTTAAGCTCCTGGCAGTTAGAGTGCATGGAAAGGTGCTCTTAAGCTTTGAAAAGCTGGACAGTTGGTCATATCACTGGCAAGATATCACCCTAATAGCTAGGTTATTGCAACAGTGATCTAATGTTGAACATCTAAAGTTTTTATAGTAAATACGATTGCAGAATTTAAGATTTCCACAGCATGTCTTGAAGTTAAAGTAGGAGAGACATTATCCATGTCTCAGAAACAAAAAGTAAAGGAATTTGTACACCAGAATAAGGATATTTTATCAGAGCTGTCTGGTAGAAACTGTTTAATCCTGCACAATGAAGAAACCATGTCTGTTCAAAGAATACATATGAAACCATATTGAATACCAGAATCCCAATGCTAAGCAGTTAAAGAAGAGATTTAGAAAATGCTTAAAATTGAGTCATAAAACAATCTCAAAGTGAAGGGAATAGCCTAATTGCACTGGTAATCAAGCCTGATTGTTCTGTACGGTTTTGGAATGACTTCAGAAAATAAAAAGCAACTTATAAATTTGATTCATATCCCAAGACCCAGCTCGATAAACTGATTGAATAAATGGTCCAGGTTAGGTTTCTGTCCACTACGATCCTAACCAAAGGCTTTGGGCAAATTCCACTACCCCCAGAACCTAAGAAAAATTGCATTTTCCATGTGATATGGATTCTTATATTACAGAGCCCAGCCTTTTGGCCTGCATGAAGTGCATGCAATACTTCACAGGCTAATGTACAAAATTCTTAGACCTCATCGCATATATACAGCAGAGTATTTGGATGTTGTAGTCACATTTTCTTAAGACTGGGAAATCCATCTCTATAAAGTTTAACTCATTTTAAATTCTCTGCTTCAATCGGGACTTGATATTTAACAAGATGCAATGTGTGCATGGCAGAAGCCTGTTATTTAAACTATGTAATAAAAGAAAATATAGTGAAACCATAGGCTGAAAATGTTAGCACAGTATAAAATTGGCTAATACCAACCACCACAGAACAGATTAAAGCTTTTTAGGCCTGGCTGCATATTATCAGAATTTATTTTCCCTAATTTTACCACACTCTGATAGACTTGATCAAGGGTAAGTCTCCCTCGATGGTTATCTCAACAGCTGAAAGAGGCACACCTTCAGGCAACTAAAATATGTGCTGTGTTCAGAAACAATATTAACAGCTCCAGAAATTTCCAGGCATTTTGTAGGCTACAAAAACACCGCTGAAACAGGTAATGGTGCAGCCTTGTTTCAGAATATAAAAGGTGATAAGCATCCCTGGCCACAGAGAAAGAAAAAGAGTGAATGTACCTTGTCATGAAATGGGCCCTCACCAACATGAAGTACTAATTATTAGCTACAAAATTTCTACTAAGCAGTGACTTCCTATACAACATCAAACATCTCTACTAAAAAAGGACTACAAATGAAAATTAGCCAGAAAGGCTTTCACCTCCAAACCTTCAACTTCAAGATCCACCATTATCCTGGCTTCAGTCATTTAAATGCAGATGGGCTGTCTGGAGCGTGCATCCTATCTGGCAAGGCTGGAACTTGTGGTGCTGCATTGGGAACATGTAGCACATTGACTGCTAAGTCAGGGAGGAAGCACACTGCTGTGTGTTAGAATTTGAATCAGGCAGGCAAACCATATTCACAGCAACTAATAGGCAGCAGCAGCTCCTCTAGGGCTAAGTCAGGACCACTGTTTCTTAATTAGTAAATATCCTTTCCTATCATCCTAGCTCTAGAGATGATTACCTAAAATTTCCACAAAGTTAAATGCAGGGGAGGACAGTAGAACTGAGAAAGTATAACTGTGTATGTAAACTTACTAGTAGATGTTTGAATGATCAATGCTGCAGTAGTCTCAGCTATAAAGGTTATATCTTTCATAGGATATAACAGCAGGTCAGTTTCCAAACCTTCCATGCATCCAAACGAGCAGTCAGCTCAAGCAGAACAAACTAAAAAGACAAAATTTAGCACCAAGCCCTTCTCAGCTTTCCTGCCACCAAAGAGTATGCTCCTCTACCGGCTTTCAAGAGAGAAGGCTGTCGGCACCAAATATTCCTGTGAACTTCCTACTGAATAAGGAACATTGATGTAAGACCAATATTTATCCTTGGGCTAAAGACTTAGACCAATATTTTGTTTTACACAACACAACCACTCAGGTCACTCCAGAACAAGTACAAATATGACTCTGTCATTATTCATGTTGGTGTGAATGACCTGAGACGTACCTCCCTGGACTACATGAAAAGAGACATGGAAGAGCACTCTGATCATGTAGCCAAGATGGGTATGACCCTGACCCTGAGTAGCATCCTGCTCTCACCAAGAACGATACCGCAGTATAAAGAAAAAAATGATCAATTTCAACAATTGGCTAAGCTTCTGGTGTCATTCAAAGGGGATCCAGTGTCTGCCAGCATGGGACAACATGTTCGACAGGCCCTGTTGCTTTGCAAGAGACAGCTTACAACTATCACCCCAGGCTTTCGAATACTGGCCAAGGCTCTTGCTGCCTCCATAGTGTCTTTTTTAGGCAAGGCTCAAAAGTCAAACCCACGTCCGTAAACAGCACAAATAAAAAAATTAGGGTTATGCTACTCAATGCCAGTAGTTTAAATCTAAAAATGCACACGCTCAAAGCACTCCTCAGTATGGAGAACGTCGACATCTGTGCAGTAACTGAAGCCTGGTTCAAGACTTAACAGAGCACCCCAGCACTACCGGGTTACAACTCATACCACATATTTCGGCCACAGAACATGGACCGAAACACAAAAGGAGGGGGTGTATCCATATTCATCAAGGATACCTACACCTCCAGGTTAGTGGCACAGCATGATACCTCTGAGATCATCCATGTGCAACTAACATCAGGCAAATCTGCAATGCAAATTGTGGCCTGCTACAGCTCACCCTCCATGACCCAGGACACCACTCCACCTTTCTGGAGGCACTGGAAAACATGAAGGTCCTACCGAACACCCTGATACTGGGGGATTTCAATTACCCTACCGTTAACTGGGAAAACTACTCAAGTGCAAACTCCCAGGTCCAGTGCTTCCTGGAATTTATCAACTCAAATGCCCTGGATCAGCTGGTAAACTCCCCTACCAGAGGTGAAAACATATTGGACCTGGTCATCACCAACATGGGCGACAGGTGTTCTACACCGGAGGTCAACCCATCATTGGTTAGATCAGACCATAAACTAATCACTCTGGATGTCCACACCACACCACCACCTCCAACTAAGGAAAAGACAGTGAAAAACTTTTCTATAGCAAACTTCACCCAGAGGTGGTAAGTTTCACAGCCCCCATGCTAAAGGATAACAGTGTCCAAGATGCAGGAACCTTTACAAATGCACTCTATGAGCACCTACAAGGATGCATGGATCGTGCCATCCCTAGCAAAACCAAGACTCACTCCCTTAAGAGAAGGAAACCAGTCTGGTGGACCCCTGCCATAAACCAGCTATACAATAGAAGGAGGAAACTAGTTCAGAAAAAAAGCAAATCCCAAGAAGGAAAGATATCCCTGATCAGTATCAGTAAGAAACTAAGGTCCCTCATAAAATCCTCCAAAGCTAACTTCGAAAGAAAAATAGCCAAGGATTTGAAAGATAACCACAAAGCCTTCTTTAGCTATGTCAAGAATCTAAGTGGCAACTCACAGATATGCTCTGAGCTAGTGCAAAATAGCACAACATATACTGAACCCACTGATAATGCCAACATCCTGGCAGATAGATTCAGTGCAAACTTCATCCCCCTCTCACCCCCAAAAGGGCCCATAACAATACTGGAAAAGTGTAGTGTCCTGGAAATCACAGATGCACAGGTGAAAACAGCCCTTTTAAAAGCCAAAATCATAGCGTCAATGGGGCCAGATGGTGTCCCGAGCTGCGTCTTGCACAAACTACAGAATGAACTAACCCCCACCTAAACACACTGTTCAACCTCAGCCACTCCACAGGCTAAGTGCCCAAAGAATGGCGCACAGCAACAGTTATTCCGCTCCACAAAGGAGGGGCCACAACTGACCCTGACAACTATCACCCCATAAGCCTGACTAGCCTGGTCTGCAAGGCTATGGAGCGCATCATCATGGAACTCATTAACAAAGACATTGGGAACCTCCAACCACTTGACCCGACCCAGTTCAGCTTTGTTAAGGGCAGATCATGCCTACTAAACCTGTTTGACTTCTTCAAGACAGTCGCCAAGGCCATAGATGCGGGGAAGGTAGTTCATACAGCCTACCTTGACCTCGCCAAGACTTCTGACACCATTCCCCACTCGGGAATTATAGAAAAACTCACCAGCCTGAACATAAACCCCTACGTCACGAGATGGCTTGCCAACTGACTTACAGACAGAACTCACATGGTAAGAATAGTGGGCTCCAGGTCTGACTCTAAACCAGTCACAAGTGGTGTCCCACAAGGTTCGGCCCTGGGACCCCTACTGTTCGGCATATACTTCTCAGAAATACAGGGAAACAAAGGAGGACTATGGCTAACCAAGTTTGCTGATGACTGCAAACTGGGAGCCATAATTGACTCTCCAGCTGACACGGACATTCTCCAAAAGGGCCTTACTGAGACGGACACCTGGTGTCAAAGTCATGGTCTCAAGCTAGATGCCAAAAAATGCATAGTCATCCTGTTTGGGAAAAACAAAACACCCATGAATTACCACATAGGTGGCAGCCCCCTTAATACAGAAGAGTTTAAAAGAGATCTGGGGACCCAGCAGATAGTAATCTCTCCTTTGACAATCATATTGCCAAAGTAATTAGGAAATCCTTCTATGTAGCCCATCTAATTACTAAAGGGTTCACATCTAGAAATAAAGAGTTTATAGTGCCCCTCTACTCGTCACTCATCAGACCCATCATAGAGTACAATGCCCCATTTGGGATGTACCTCACAAGACACTTCCAACAGCTGGAAAGACCATAAAAGTACCTCACCAAGAGGATTACTGGCCTCAAACACATGTCCTATGCAGCCCAACTGGAAAATCTCCAGCTGTACTCCGTGGCATATCGCTTACTCAGAGGTGATCACTGCCTTACTTGCAAAGCCATGTCCAACTCAGAACTGATGGACATGCTCCACCTAAAGAAATCCAAGTCACTGCGAGCCACTCGCTCTAGTGAGCTAAACCTCGCCACAACAATAAATAGAACATGCTGAAGGGATAGATTCCTGCCATAGAGACTCCCCATGCTTTGGAACAAAATCCTTAACTACATTAGGCAGAGTCCCTCACTAACACTCTTCAACAGAAACCTTGACGAGTGGATGGGTAACAGAAAATACACCCCTGGGATCACTTCATTGACTCTTCTTGACAGAGGCTCAGTTAATTAATCAATGGGGCGGCGAAAGCTGACACACTCTGGCTAGGCTTATAAATGCCCTTGGGCAGATAGCCTAGTACCTACCTATGAACCTACTGTAAAGGGGAATTTTTACTTGTGACCATGTTGGCTGAATGAAAGATATTTTAGTTTATTTGGGAACAGAATATATAATTGTATGAGTTGATGCCTGAGTTTCTTGCTAAAGGACTTAACAGAGTAGACAATTCCATGTGAAATACTATTATAGTTAACTGCCTCACATCATAGCCTTCAAAGGCAAGGGAACAAGGATGATTTTATAGAGAACTATGCAGCATCTGAACAACATTCAGACAGACAAAAGGTGATAGAAGGTGAGGAAACCCAAATGGTATGGTTTACAGTTTCAGTGACTCTTCCAAAGAAGATATAAATACACACACACACACACACATATATATATATATATATATATATATATATATATATATATATATATATATATATATATATATTACTGTACTTATTTCCTTATTCACTTGAAAGAAAGTTACTGTTTGTCGTTTTTGCATTTAAGTTACCTGTAATACATTGCACTTAAGTTACCTGGCACTTGCTCACTAAAGCAATTATATAAGTCAGCACTAAAAATTAAAAGCACTACACCCTCACTCCCCACTGGCCCTGGTTTTCAATTAAGGAATTCCCAATATTATTCTAGCATGTCCAAAGGTCAGTTGTCAATCTCCTCTCCGGTCCAGCTGGTGAATCTATGAATCTTGAGGCAATGTTACAACTGCCTCATGTACACAGACAACCCTCTCCTCCTCCCAACAAATTCCAACACATGTGAGAGATGCAACCATATAGCCAAACTGGAGGCTAAGCTCTCTCAACTCAGTACTGGCATAACCAGTCAGGAGGAGAAGGAAACCACACTCACTACACTTCCAGTCTCACATAGACCTACCACGACAGCAAACCAAACACATAATCACACAAAAACATACTCAGAGGCTCTAAATAAAGATCTGCCGAAGCAGCACAGAGACCTCCAAAGCAGACACCCAAGCAGCCGCTACCCCAAAACAAAACACGTGCAACACATATCTCACAAAGCCAGTGTGCCAAACAGTCACAGCCCTTAAGACTAAACAACACACCTGATACACTTGTAATAGGTGACTCTATTGTCAGGCACACTGACGTCCCGCTCACCAGGCTGAACAAGGAGAGGGTCACGGTGAGCAGCCTGTCGGGCGCTAGGATCCACCACATAACATAAGCACTCAGGTCACTCCAAGGCAAGTACAAATATGACTCAGTCATTGTCCATGCTGGTGTGAATGACCTGAGACGTACCTCCCTGGACTACATGAAAAGAGACATAAAGGAGCTCTCTGAGCATGTAGCCCAGGCAGGTATGACCCTGACCTTGAGTAGCATCTTACCCTCACCAAGAATGATGCCACAATATGAAGACAAGATGATCAATTTCAACAATTGGCTTAAGTACTGGTGTCATTCAAAGGGGATCCAATGCCTGTCAGCTTGGGATGATATGCTCGACAAGCCACGATGCTTCGCTAGGGACGGCTTGCACCTGTCACCCCTGGGCTTTCGGATATTGGCAAAGGCTCTTGTTACCCCCATAGTGCCTTTATTAGGCAAGGCTCAAAAGACAAACCTACCTCCATAGGTATCACAAGGGATAAGAAACTAAGAGTAATGCTACTCAACGCCAGAAGTCTAAACCTCAAGATGCACGCACTCGAAACTCTCCTTGGCATGGAGAACATCGATATCTGTGCAGTAACAGAAACCTGGTTCAAGGCTCCCGAGAGCACCCCAGCACTACCAGGTTATACCTCATACCATGCTTTTCGGCCCCAAAACTTGGACCGAACCACAAAAGGAGGGGGAGTATCGATATTCATCAAAGATGCCCACACCTCCAGGTTGGTGGCAAAGCACGAAGCATCAGAGACTATCCATGTGCAACTAACAGTGGGTAAAACTGCCTTCCAGTTTATAGCCTGCTACAGACTACCCTCCCAAACCCAGGAACCCCACTCGGCCTTCCTGAGAACACTGGAAAATATGAAGGTCTCTCCAAACACCATTATTATTGGGCGACTTCAACTACCCAAACATAGACTGGGAGCATTACTCTAGCTCCAACACCCTAGCCCAAAGGTTCCTAGAATTTATAAACTCAAATGCTATGGAACAACTTGTTACCACTCCCACAAGAGGGGAAAACATACTGGACCTGATCATCACCAAAATGGGGACTCTATGCTCCAGACCAGAAGTGTATCCCTCACTGGTAAGATCAGACCATAAACTAATCTCACTGGATATTCACATCCCGACCCCACCCCCTGCCCAGAAAACCACAGTGAAAAACTTCTCTAAAGCAAATTTCACACTCCTCAAAGCTGAGGTGGAATCCTTCAAAGCCCCTGGGCCTGTGGAAAATACGGCCCAGACCGCAGAATCCTTTATAAACGCATTCTATGAACACCTTCAGGAATGCATGGATCATGCGATCCCAAATAAAACCAAGACCCAATCCTCCAAAGGCAGACGTCCTGTCTGGTGGACCCCAGCCATAAACAAACTATACAATAGAAGGAGGAAGCTACTAAATGATAGAGCAAAATCCCAAAAAGGGAAGGCATCACTGATCAGTATTAGCAAAAAACTACGGGCACACATAAAATTGTCTAAGGCCAGCTTCGAGAGAAAAACTGCACAGGACACTAAGGATAATCACAAGGCTTTCTTTAGTTATGTTAGGAACCTGGGTGGTAATTCCCAGATATGCTCAGAATTAGTCCAAAATGACAAAAAATACACCAAACCCACAGACATTGCCAACATCCTAGCTGACAGGTTCAGCGCAAACTCCCCCCCCCTCCCCATCAAAAGGGCAAATATCTATCCCAGCAGAGTGCTGCCCCCCTCCTGACATCTCAGATGCTCAGGTAAGAGCCGCCCTCTCCAAAGCAAAAAACACAGCATCAGTGGGACCAGATGGGGTCCCAGGCTGCGTCCTACATGAACTCCAAGAAGAGCTAAACCCAAACATAAAACTACTGTTCAATCTCAGCCTTACTACAGGATATGTGCCCAAAGAGTGGTGTACAGCAACAGTGGTCCCTCTCCATAAAGGTGGTGCCTCAACGGATCCTGGAAACTATCGCCCCATAAGCCTGACTAGCTTGGTCTGCAAAGCTATGGAAAGGATCATCATGGACCTCATAAATAAAGATATTGGGGACCTACAAACACTGGATCCTACCCAGTTTGGCTTTGTTAAGGGCAGATCCTGCCTCTTAAACCTGGTTGATTTCTTTGAAACAGTCACCAAGGCCATTGACGAGGGGAAGGTGGTCCACACAGCCTACCTGGACCTCGCAAAAGCCTTCGATACAATACCCCACTGGCATTATAGATAAGCTCACCAGCTTAAATATAAACCCCTATGTCACTAGATGGATTGCAAACTGGCTCAAGGACAGAACCCACATGGTTAGAATTGCTGGAGCCATGTCAGACTCCAAACCAGTTACAAGTGGTGTCCCACAAGGCTCAGTCCTGGGACCTCTCTTGTTCGGTATATATTTCTCGGAGGTACAGGCCAACACGGAAGGACTGTGGCTGACCAAGTTCGCAGATGACTGCAAACTGGGCACCATAATCGACTCTCCACCCGACACAAGCATCCTCCAAAAGGGCCTCATAGAAACAGACAACTGGTGCCAGAGCCATGGCCTCAAGCTAAATGCCAAAAAGTGTATAGTCATCCCCTTTGGCAAAAACAAAGTGCCCACAAATTACCACATAGGTGGTAATCCATTAAGTACAGAAGAAGTAATTAGGGACCTGGGGACCCAAGTTGATAGCAATCTCTCATTTGACAACCACGTGGCCAAAGTGGTTAGAAAAACATTTTATATAGCCCACCTAATCATGAAGGGATTCACATCTAGATCAGGGGAGGTCATCGTGCCTCTTTACTCATCCCTCATCAGGCCCATAATTGAGTACAATGCCCCTTTTGGGATGTGCCTTACCAGACACCTGCAGCAACTGGAAAGACCCCAAAAGAACCTCACCAAGAGGATCAAAGGGCTCAAACAGATGCCATATGCTGCCTGGTTAAAGAAACTCCAGCTCTACTAGGTGGCATACCGCCTGTTCAGAGGCGATCTGTGCCTGACGTATAAAGCCATGTCCAACCCGGAATTAATGGACATGCTGCACCTCAGAAAATCCAAATCCCATCGAGCTACGCACTCGAGAGACTTGAACCTCAGCACTGAAATAAATAGGACATGCTGGAGGGACAGATTCATAACCCAGAGGCTCCCTTCACTCTGGAATAAAATCCCAGTCCAGGTTAGGCAGAGTCCCTCATTGACTCTCTTCAAGAGGAATCTTGATGAGTGGATGGGAGATCGTAGGTTTACCCCGGGTATCACTTCTGTGTCACTGTTAGACAGAGGCACAGTATACTAACCTCGAAAAAGGGCATAGCAAAATAAATTTAAAATGGGTGGCAAAAGCCAAACACATTCTGGCTAGGCTTATAAATGCCCTAGCATGAACCTATGAACCTAGATATATATATATATATATATATATATATATATATATATATATATATATATATATATATATATATATACACACATACAGGGTTCCCTTTAAATCTGCAAACGCTTAACATAGCAAGCTGGTTTATTGACCCTTTAAGAGTGAAACCTTAAAATCCTGAAGACATGGAACAGCGATTTTTCGGGACTTTGCCATTTCCTCCATTGTGGTGCGATCTCGGAGTTGGTATATTTAAGTGGGGGGGAGGGGGCACATTTTGTGTTTTGAACTTTTTTTTTTGTGGTACAGTGATTTTTTCCCTGGGAAAAAAAATCGCTGTTCTGTGTCTTCGGGATTTTAAGGTTTTGCTCTTAAAGGGTCGATAAATCAGCGTTCACTATTTTAAGCGTTCGCTGATTTAATATAGACCCTAGATACATACACACACATACTATACATATATCTATATATATCTATCTATATATATATATATATATATATATATATATATATATATATATATACATATACACACATACACACAAGTATGTCCATGTACATACCCAGTGAATGTGCTCATATTATCTACAGAAGCAAGTATGTCAAGATAGATAAATATTTGAATGAACACACACATAATCAAGTGTGCGCGCTCACACACACACACACACACACACACACACACACACACACACACACACACACACACACACACACCTAGCATATAAATTTATTTGCCAATTTATTTGCAGAATATAAAATGAGTAGAAAAATAAAAATAGTAGCTACAGGAAAAAAATGTACATAAGTATTGTATGGACAAGTAGGTTGAAGAAGCAATGCACTGTAAACTGGTAGAATATTTGTTCCTATGGAAATGAAAGACTAATGTAGTATTTATAGTGTCCACATACAGAAATATTTGAAATTAACCAGCATAGTCTCTGCTGGACTGGGACTTCATTTCTGAGGTAGGGGTCTCAGGAGATCTTTCTTATACCCTGAACTTTTCAAAGAGGCCAGGAAAAGTTACTCTGACAGACAGCAGATTTCCAGAATAAAAGAAAAATACTAAAAAATGGAGAGATCCTTTATTTTTTGTTAAGGAACAAAATCACGTGACTGATTCTGAGATTTAATCTATCTGCTAACATCAAGACATGAGAACTGGCTACATATAGCGTTTGTGTCTGCTTCCATCTGAAGTACTAATAGTGCTACAATTTGTAACTTATTTTTTTAGTTTGTTTTGAAGTAGCAGCTGAAGACTTCTGCATCTAACTGAAAGTACATGACTGAAGATGATCACTTACACTGAGAGCAAGTCTTTTGGAATCGGGGCCATAGATTCTCCTCTTAGAATTTATGCAATTCCTCAAAGCCCTATCTTGTAGGAACACTATTTTATTAACTTAACCTGGCAAACCCATTACGCACATGTACCTCCTTTCATGGACAGTGAAGGACCGATGCAAAGTTAAAGGATTTGGTCTGAGTCACTAACCTGACAAATGAATAATGAGCAAATCGTAGGATCATAGGAGGTCACTAGACTACTGACCCTGAGGCTCTTATAAGCCTAGCCAAGAGTTTAGCCCATGTTTAGACAAATCAGCACCCAATGCTCCTGTCCAGCAGGGATATGGGTGGAATCCCAGGGGTATATTTTTTGTTTCCCATTCAGTTATCCAGGTTTCACTTAAAAAGGGGTAAAGAAGTACTCTGCTTGATGTGGAGAGGGAGTCTATTCCATAGATGAGGGAGTCTCTGAGACACAAATCTGTCCCACCAACAAGTCTTGTTGATGTTACAGACCAGGCTGAAGCCACGTGTGCGGGTTACTTGAGTGGAGTTTGACTTGCGGATATGCAGCAGTCCCATCAAGGTGGGGTCCATGATCACCCTGTATGCCAGACAGAGGTCACCTCAGAGGATTCTGTATGAAATGGAGTAGAGGGATAGAAACCTCTGTGGTCTCTCCAGCTGCTGCATGTGCTTTGCAAGGTACATGCTGAGAGGTGCATTGTACACAATAATGGGCCTTATAAGGGAAGAATACAGGGATGTTATGACCTCCTTATCCCTGGACGAGATACCTTTACTTATGAGGTGGGCCATGTAGAAGGCTTTCAGTACCATGGAAGCAACATGGTAGTCAAAAGTCAGGTTGCTATCAACCTGGGTGCACAAATCCCTCATGACTGATTGAGTGCTTAGGATGTTGTTATTAATGTGATAATTTGTGGGGCTGTCACTCTCCCCATAGGGGATTATGATGCTTTTTTTGGTATTCAGCTTGAGGCCATGTTTCTGGCACCAGTCATTTGTCTGAGTGATACTCTCTTGGAGGATGTCCACATCACTAGGGGAACTGATGACAGCACCCAGCTTGCAGTCATCTACAAACTTGGTCAGCCATAGCCCACTGGTTTTGGCCTGCACATTAGAAAAGTATATCCCAAATAACAGAGGCCCCAAAACCAATCACAATCAATACTTCAGAATCGAGTGTGATAGCAGCTGACTTCCTTAACCCTCTGCACTAAACTGCCACTACCAGACTTTTCTGTCTGCTAGTGTTCAATCAATGAAGAAACATGTTTAGGATTCACTCCAAATTATTTTAGAAATGAGGAGGATCCACTGCTGCTTTTATTTTCTTATTTACTTTTTTGGATTCTTTGCGGTGGTGGTGCTGCGGTAGCATTGTCGCCTCACAATAAGACGTTGTCCTGTTTGATTCTCAGCTAAAGCGTCTTCTGTGTGGAGACATGCATGAATGGGTGTACCTTCGTTGAAGGTTGTGTGTCAGGGCCGGCAACTCGGCACGTAAAAATCTACTGCCAGTCATTAGCGGACTGGAGTTCCGCTGTGGCGACCCCTAACCAGGAAAAGCCGAAAGACACAACAACAACTTTTTTGGATTCTTTGGGAGAATGAACACGACTGTCACTGTTTACCACACTGATTCAGACTATTATCTACAGCAATTAAAATAGGATGAAGTAAGTTTGGTGATACTGACCCCTGTGAAGCTTCATCATCATGGTTTGCACTTATTAAACAAAATGACCTGAACTAGATACTAACTAACCTCAGGCCCTCAGCAAGGAAATTAACTGGCTAAAAATATTACATTATTCAGGCACCCTGGATGGCATTTGCTGATTTGTCTGCGTCATGAGAGTGATTAATTTAGTAAAAGTAAATGTCTTCTTAATAACCAGTATTACTCTACTTATTTTTCTATAAGGTTTTTGTCATCGCATCTGACAGATGTTAAGTCTGCTCCTTTTAGGAATGATCTATGTTAAATCATCGAACACTTAAAAAAGCAAACAATGATTTATTGAACCCATGTAAGCTAAAGCTTACAATCTCAAATGTTTAGAACAGAGATTTCAACATTACATAAAGTGGGGGGCTTCACCCCCCCCCCACACCCCCTACTTAAATATACCATCTCCGAGATTGCACTACAGTCACAAAAATGGCAAAGTAATGTAAGCGGCCAAGCGATTTCTTTCCAGGGAAAGAATTTGCATATATGCCATTTCGCTATTTTGCATTTTCGTGCTTTCATGTTGGATCAAGATGCATTCGAAAGAATGTGTCTTTGATCATTTAATAGGAACCCTTTAGGAATACCCCTCTCCCAGCTTGGGTTTTCTCCAGTTAGGAGGAGAGCTGGCTTGGGGAGGCCATCATACAGCCATCCTCAGCAGTAGTCTTTGACCTTTTTGGCCTCCTTGCAATGAGGACATATTCGGAAAAGCACTAATCCCACCCTAGGACTGGGGACAACTGAACTACATTACTGCAGGAGCCCCTATGCCCTGAACATCCAAAAAACATGCTCCTATGCACTTGCAGTGAGGGCTACCATGTTCATGGCTTGGGATGAAACTTTATCCCATGAGCCATCCTTTTCTTTGCCACCCCTCCTCCAAGAGACTGTGCCTGTAAATGATCCCAATTCACCCTATGAGAATAAGATGGGAATAAGCATGGCCATCCTACTCGCAGCAACTCCAGCAGATGCCCAAGCTGCAAATCAGACACAGATTACTTGAGCCATTATCAGGGCTTTATCCTTCTACTTAAATGGAACTGGCAAGTATTAGCCTACTTTAAACTGCTTTCTCAGATGAACATACTGTTCTGTGCAAACACATGTACATGCTCTAGCCTAAGAAGTGGAAACATGTATCAGGCTTAAATAATATGTTTATCTGCATGATATGCAACTCAAACTGTACCCTAAAGAATAAATCTGAGTACCAATAATTTTAAGGAAGGAACAGTGTGCAATGACTAATGATGGTTCTGCTGACACTAACCTCCATGGCTGTTTTTTCAAAGAATTCAGATCTCACTTTCATGCCTCCTTTGGATTTGAAAATGATAAGTACTCCCTAGAGAAACTGCCTCTTAGGGCAAATGGGTCACCAGCTTAACAGATCTACTGGAAAGTCAGAATTTCAACCAGACAAGTGCAGAAACTAGAACAGACTGAAATGTACTTATGTGTGTGTACATGTGTGTGTGTGTTTTTCTTTTCTCTCCAGCCACTACAAATGTGATTCAGAGACATGTTAGTCACAATGAGGAAAGACTTCATTATTGGTTAGCTCTAAATTGCTCATAATTACAGCAAGTGCAAATCAGCACTTTCCTGCAGTAAGTGTCTTTGGTGGCCCATGCATCATGTTGGTACAGGCACCCCCCCCCCCTTCATTCTCATTCATATGTTGGCACATGAACCCCACCCCCATTTACTTTCCCACACACATGCGCACATTCAAAACACACACACATACACACATACACACACACACACACACACACACACACACACACACACACACACACACACACACACACACACACACACACACACACACACAGACTGACATACCTCTTACATGTCCCTGAACTGAGAGAACATCCCTGACACTTCTTCTTGTTTTCATTCCTGTCCTTGTAAATCCTTGATCATTACAGTCAGTGAATAATACCAGACATTAGAGATTCAGTCTTCTCATTGCTTGTAAAGTGCATCATGAAGTTAGACCTGTTGCTTTATAAACTTTTTAAGTGAGTCTCCCTGGGGTCATCTAGTGTTCCTCCTCGATTTATATCAAAGCCTTAGCGCATGGGTATGGCAGGCTCCCACACATGGACACACCTCTATCCCATTCAGCTGTCCCTGATTTTGCAGAATGCTCCTGATGTTGTCTCTTGTATGAGTCCTGTCCCTTGTACCTTACGTAACACTGCAGTCAGGGAATAATGCCAAATATTACAGTTTCATACTTCTAATACTGTAAAAAATGCAGTGCATGAGAAACTATCCTCAGTTAGTATACAGGACTACAGCTCTGGCTTGATAAGCTGCTTTCTGTGTGAAGGGTACATGGTTTGAAACATCTCGTCTTGCTTTTTTTTCAAATATCTAAGATAATATGTAACATATCCCTGGTGTCTAACAGTAGTGCAGAGGACTAAAGATCTGTTTGTGAGTGCCAAGGATAAAAGGTTTGGGTTTGAATCTTTTTAAGTGCCATTAGTCACAATATAAAGAGTATCCCTGGTGTTTAGTGTTCTCACTGCCCCACATCTTTCCTTCTGTAAAACTTGTTTTATTAGCTTTTGAGTTCTTTTATGGCATGATATAAATATTAAATATTATTCATTGTGTTACATATTTAGAGACTATACTACGGATTATGTAACATTTTCTATATAATAAATGATTTTTGTTAGAAGTTTATTTCTATTTTATATTGTGAGGTTTTGTAAATTTATAAGTTTAAGTCTCATAAAGAATTTAAGTAGTACTCCCACATTTCCATGAAGAAAGTAGGCTGAACTTATTTACCAGACACTTGCAGAAAATATGCAGAGAGCTGGTCCTATAGGGTATCCATGGCGTTTAGTATTCTCCCCACCTCCTGTGTCCTTCATGCCACAAAACACTTTCTATTACCTTTTTAAGTGCCTTTATGGCATGATATAGACAGTATCCTGTTGTCCACTGTTGTCCTTCCCAATACTGCAGGATCTGCTTGTTAGTCTAGGGGATGGTAGAGGTATGACAGCCCCCACAGACAGACATACACACACAGACACACCACCCATCTTGGACAGACCCACCTTTTCTCTCTCTCTCTCTCTCACACATACACACACATACGTGCACACCCGCATACATACACACACACACACACACACACACACACACACACACACACACACACACACACACACACACACCACCCCTCATGGATACACTTACCTTTTTACGCACACATACACATGCACATACATACGGAAACGCACCTATCCTACCTATCCCCTAACTAACACAGCACTACTGCGCCCCAGCAGACACACAGTCACACATGAATGCATATTCCTGAGGCCACTCACCCCTCAGCATGCACTTATGCATACAGCCACATTCTTGCACACATGCATACATCCCCTACCACTACCTGGCCCATACCTCTAATGTGATCACACTCAATGGAAGTAATGGGTGAATATAAATCTTAAGCCATAAATAATGGTGGAACAAAAGCCCAAAATAGGGACACTTTTTAAATATTGATCATACAAACTTTGAAAGTTAATAGACTAACAGCTTTTGCATTAGTATGAATTTTCTGAAGAATATAAAGTCTGAAAACCAAATGGCTGCTATTATTTTCTGAATACAGTCCTTGATGATTTACCAGTGATTTGTCAGGAAAACAGAATTTTATGAGAAACAGGTCAAAAATATGAGGTAAAAATCTGGACAGTCTGCAAAAATCTGGAAAGTTGAGAGGTATGCTTTCTAGTCAATATAATCTAAATATTAGCAAGTTCAAATGCTGCATCTAATTTATCTGTACAAGCAACTCCCGCAAACTTATTTCAGCTTTTTGGTAAAATGTCCTTTCTGTATGTGCAGTCTACCTATTTGAGAAATTTGTTGCTGTGCTCATACTAATATATATTGATATAACTAATAAATATCTTAACAAGATTAAGACAGGTATATTACCTGTTGTATTTTTTAATATGTAATTAGATGTGTCTACTTTGTCTTATTAAAAAAACACTTCATTGAATGCTACATAGCCGAACTCCAGTTTAGTGAAAGTGTACTTAACCGAAAACAGACTATCACAAACTACAATTACAGGAAGAAAGGTCAGCATTGTTGCTAGTACTGATTTTTTTTTGATTGAAGTATTTTTGTTGAGCTTTGTAATGGGAGGGATATTTAAAATACTAAGAGAAGTTGTTGTTATAGATCGCAGTACAGTGAGGATAAAGAAATATACCCTTTTCCCCACTGTAGTGCAATCTCAGAGTTAATATATATATATATATATATATATATATATATATATATATATATATATATATATATATATATATATATATAACAGGGGTGTGGGGGCACAGCCCTCCACATGGGGGTGCAAGGGGGCTTGCTCCCCTGCAAAAAATGTGTTTCTAGTGTTTCTTTTTGTGTTTTTGTCTTTTGTGGAAGTGTAGTTCATAGTAGTCTGTTTTCAATTTAGTGTACTTTCGCTAAACTGGAGTACAGCTATATAGCATTCGGTGAAGTGTTTTTTCGATAAGACAAAGTAGACCCAGTTAGATATGATTCTTTGCAGTGGACACTTAGAGACTACACTATGGATCATGTAACATCTTCTATATGACAAATGATTTTTGTTACAGGTTTATTTCTGTTCTATATTGTGAGGTTTTGTAACTGGACTTATTTACCAGACATTTGCAGAAAATATGCAGAGAACTGGCCCTATTGGCTAAAAGTCAATCAGCCATTTCGAAAATCTACATGAAAATAAAATATGTCTGTAGCAGATGTATGTGAAATAGAGAGGTGGTGCTATAGCAATCAAAAATCTATATAAACAAATGTGCCAAGCAGAAAAATGTACTGATGTCTTTGACTGGCTAATAAACTTTTATGTTCTGTGATTGACTCTGTGGTGCCCTGATTACTTGATTTATGCTATGCTCTCTTGCAGTCATGTAATAGGAAGTGTGTCAGAAGTAGGAAGAAAAGAGCCAAAACTAAGGAGCCATCATGAAAGAAGAAAGTGGGAAGAGAACAAGCATATTTCCTGGAGAAGATGTACTTTTTTGGTATGAGTAGCAAAAAATATCACCTGAGTTAGTCTCAGATACAGTTCTGCACACTAACAGGGTGAGGTCCTAACTTTCTCCTTGCTGACTAAAGATGGACAGTATTAGGTTTTGCTATCCTTCAAGAAGAACCCTCAAACTTGAACAGGAATTTTCATTGTAAATGAATGTTGTGGATTTATTGGAAAAAGGACTTCACACCTGGCACTAATGTGAGAAGGTAAGGCAGCCAATTATTCTTGCCAGAAATAAGACCAAATACATTAAAACATAGAGGGTTAAAGATTAAGAACTTAGATCTTGACAAGTGATCAGAGGCATTGCTTGTGATAGAACCTAAGAATAGGTATTTCATAGAGCTCCCAGATAAAACTCTAAAAGGAAGCTATTTTTTTTTTAATTTCCATAGCAGCAAAGGTATTCTAAAAATAATGTCACTTATACTGAGGGGAGCTTTGGGTTCAGCCATAAAGATAATAATATTGTGTGTGTCTTTTGCTGACTTAAAAACACAAGAATTGTCCACAATTATTTTAGATAATATGCATGAGTGGGTAAGTGAAAAACAACAAAAATTCAAAAAAGAGATAGGGACAGATTCAATAAAGCCTACACTAAGTGGACACAATATGTGCTCAATAAAATTCTTATCACGTGTTGTGCTTTCTAGTCACTCAAAAAGATTACACTAAGTGTTCATGAAGTCTTTGTGGTAACCTTTATCAATCCCTGACAATATTTAAAGCTGCAAGAATGTCAGTAGGGAAACTAAAATTAGGAGGAAGAAGGTGTGCATTATGTCTATGCTGTCTATTCACTCAGAACAGTGTACATTTAGTGTAGGCGTTATTGAATCTGGCCCATAACTTATACACGTGGAAGCAAAAGATCCCAACAGACCTTCCTACACTGATTTAGGATTCCACAAGTTGGGAAAACCAAAACCAAGATAAAAAGGAGTTTATAAAGAACATGTTTATTCCACTAGCACGTAGACTGCACAAGAAAATAAGAAAAAGAGAGAAAGATAAAAGGGGAAGGGTGTACGAGTCAAATTTTATTTTGGAAGTTCATCTTAGTTATTTTGTAGTAAGCATGATCTAAACAAATTTGCTTGTCAGCTACAGATTAGTGTAAACAATCAAACTGATGAGTAAAAAAATACATAAAATATAGACATTGCAAAATTATAGACAGATAACACTACAAACTACTAAGTGAAGTTGGAGAGTTAAGAAAAAACAAAATGTAAGCAATTGTAAACTGTTAAAATCTATAAATTTACTTTCACATAAATGATATTCTCATAGGCACAGGGTGATAAAAACAGATATCAAAGTGATGAAACAGGTAATAAACCCTGTTAACTTTGTAAAAGTGACTATATCAGCAGTGCAAATAAAATAGAAAGAAAAGCATTGCAATGGGGTGTTCAGCACAAAGGACAGAGACAAAACAGTCAGGCAAGCTCTGATGCTTCTCTGACTTCTACATAATAAAAGTAAAAAAAGACCAGCAAGCTCCTCATTTGCAAATAAAATCATTTAATGCCGATCTACACTGACAGTGAGTATGTAGGGCAAGTCCTGATATTATCCCTTCCCATTTCGTCAAGGAAAGACCTAATCCTGATCCCATCAGATGAAAAACTAAAAAGTCCTCTCTGAGAACAAATAAAATAAAAGCACACATAAAAAACAAGAAGCAGTTAAGCCAATGAAGTAATGGATTTGTTAGTAAATAGGAAAGCAGTCAGCCTGAGCAGATGCACCTAATACAAAATGATCCCACGATATATATTTTTTAAACACCTTTATTAAATTATCACTTAAGACATAAGCAAAAAATACAGTAACAGAAAAGAAAAGAAATATTATCAATTGTTTCCATTACATGCAATATACATCACATATCATTTCTTTCTTTCTTTGTAACTATCATCAGTCCAACATTACATAGGTTCATAGGTCTATATTAGGCTAACAACCACTAAGGCCCTTATAAGCTACCTGTGTAACCCAAACATGACTGACAATTTTGATTAATACAGGGGATGATTTACTGACTGCTTATGTCCATCA
Source organism: Protopterus annectens (assembly GCF_019279795.1). Taxonomy (NCBI): domain Eukaryota; kingdom Metazoa; phylum Chordata; order Ceratodontiformes; family Protopteridae; genus Protopterus; species Protopterus annectens. The sequence continues at coordinate 1,717,537,504 of NC_056725.1, forward strand.
GATAACATAGGTGCCAGACCAGGGGTGAATTTCTGATTACCAATCCATTAGTCCAAGTTACTCTTAAGTAGGGATAGGGAGGAACTCTGCTTCACATGGATGAGGAGCCTGTTTCAGAGAATGGGGATTCATTGAGAAATATATACTGTATGTCACTCCAGCATGTCCTATATATGTTGTAAGCAACATTTAGGTATTTTAATCTAGAAGTTCTGACGGTGTTTGTTTTGCTGATGTGCAAAAGGTTCATCAAAACAGGGTCTAGGGATGCCTTGTATGCCAGGCAAAGATCACCTCTCTGAAGTTTGTAAGATACTGAAGAAAGAGACAATACTTTGAGGTGATCAGCATAGAACTTTGTGTTTTCTCCCTGTATTCTTTTTCGAAGGAAACTTTGTGGATGTTTCATTTGCTGTATATGTCTGGTCAGGTACGTATGGAAGGGAGCATTATACTCTACTCTATGATGGGTCTGATAAGGGTTGACTACAGTGGTACTGATGACATCTCTGGACCTAAATGCCATACCTTTGTTTATAAGCTGAGCTACACAGAATGATTTTCCTACTACCTTCGACACTTGTTGGTAGAAAACTTGGCTGCTATCTACATGAGTTGCCTGATCCCTGACTAGTTAGTCAACTTTTAGGGGTGCTTTACTGATAACGTAGCTATCAGGGGTGGCCAACTTCCCAAAAGATACTATAATGCATTTCTTGGAATTGAGTTTTAAGCCATAAATTGCTGAATTCCTGCCTCCCCTTAATCTTATTCCTACTCCTCCTGAATATTATTCTGCATTTACTGTTCACACAATTTCCATTTATTTCTACATAATTTTCTCCTTCTCTTTTCTAAAGATCCTTCTTCCAGTTCTTTTACCTCTTTATAATATTCAATCATTCAAATACATTTGGTTTAGACAATGATTTCCATTTTCTAGTACCTGCTTTTTTGGCAGTCAATAGAATTAAACTTAATAAGGCCTTATTATGTCCAGACAATTCAGATCTTTTGCCTCAGCTCAAACATTTTCCTTAGTTACAGCCATTTGCTCACCCAATACTCCATAGGGAATTTTTAAACTCTGCCCGAGGAAAAACGTCTGCTTGGAGTATAAAAATACTTACGCAAACACTTCCAAGCAAAGATCCTAAACCTTCAGGAATTTGGTTCATAATTTGGAGCCATACTTATGTCCTCCCAATGGTTTCTTTTAAATTGCTTTTCCAGTCTCTCCTCCCAATCTTTTCTAACCTCCTCTAATTGATCTTATACTTATTGTACAATATTTTATGTGCTCTACTAATTATCCCCTTTTTTAACAGCATCTCCTGTACAAGATTCAACAAAAAACTCCAACAGAACAGGCCTTTCACTTAAGATTCCCCTGTCTCTTTCTCTTTGCCTATACTGTGATATCAGTCCGTGGTACTGAAGGCAGAAAGACCCTCAGGCCCCCACAGTACTGGGATTAGAATGTAAAAATAACAAACTAAAAAAAAAAAATTCAAAGGATGAAAAAATAAAACTGGGTGAAAAATGCAAACAGGAAATAAAAGCACCACACAGCCACATATCAGAACCAAACCTGAATGCTTTCATCTGTTTTAATATTGGACTTCATCATAATGTTTTTATGAGTTATGCAAACTAAAATTATGCACACTCTTGCAGGAATGATTCCTGTAATAGGCATGTTGATTGTTTTCTATTTCGGAAGCAGAAACATACCTTTCCATAGTTAGGGTACTATAGACTAGCATTAGATTAGCAGAGACTGCCTCTCACGATAAGCTCGTTTTACTCTTGTACGCAATCTCTCATCAATGAAATATCTGCTGTAACAGAAAAGTACTAGTTTAGGTGTCCTAAACTTTGAATAAGTGAAGGGGAGAATGATATTTGCATAAATACAATTTGACTGATTTATGAACTCAGAACATCAGAAGAAAATTATGCCAGAGGATGATTTCTCCTGTCCACCTGGTGATTCTGGGCATACAGGGGCGATGCAACAATTGCCTCATGTACACAGACAACCCTCTCCTCCTACCACCCAACACTACAACCTGCGAGAGATGCACTTACATAGCCAAACTGGAAGCAAAGCTCTTTCCACCCAAGATTGTGCTAGACAGTCAAGAGGAGAAGGTTAACACCCACACTACACCTTAAGCAACACATAGCACTTCTAAAACAACACCACCAACACCCACACATAGCAAAACTAAACCCACATATGTGGAGGTCCTTAACAGTAACCTGCCCAAGCAACAAGGTCCTCTGAAGCTGAAACGCAAACAAACACCAATCACAACCAAAGTGTCACGTAGCTCACAACACCAGTGTGCAACCCAACAACAGCCCCTAAGGCAAGACAACGTACCCAATGCTTTAGTCATAGGTGACTCTATAGTCAGGCACACTGATGTCCCACTCACCAGGCTGAACAAGGAGAAAATTACAGTCAGCTGCCTGTCAGGTGCCAGGATCTGCCACATAACGCATGCTCTCAAGTCACTCCACAACAAGTACAAATATGAATCTGTCATTGTCCATGTTGGAGTGAATGACTTGAGACGTACCTCCCTGGACTACATGAAAAGAGACATGGAAGAGCTCTCGGATCATGTGGCCCAGGCAGGTATGACCCCAGCCCTGAGTAGCATCCTGCCTTCACCCAGAATGATACCACAGTATATGGACAAAATGATTGACTTCAACAGTTGGCTAAGCTTCTGGTGTCATTCAAAGGGAATCCAGTGTCTGTCTGCCTGGGATGACATGATCAACAGACCATGATGCTTTGCCACAGATGGTCTGCACCTGTCACCCCTGGGATTCAGGTTACTGGCTAAGGCTCTTGCCACCTCTATAGTGCCTTTTTTAGGCAAAGGTCAAAGGACAAAACCACCACAATAACAGGTACAAGCATGCAAAATCTGAAGGTAATGCTACTCAATGCAAGAAGTCTAAACCTCAAAATGCACTCTCTCAAGGCACTCCTAAAAATGGAGAACATCGATATCTGTGCAGTAAATGAGACCTGGTTCAAAGCTCCAGAGAGCACCCCTGCAATACCAGGCTACAACTCTTACCACACTTTTCGGCCACCAAAGCAGGACAGAAACTCTAAAGGTGGAGGAGTGTCCATATTCACCAAGGATATTCACAACACTAAGCTAGCTGCCCAACACAATGTGTCTGAAATTCTCCAGGTGCAACTAAAACTAGGTAAGACTGCAATCAAACTATAGCTTGCTACAGATCCCCCACCATGCCCCAAGATTCACACTACACCTTTCTAAACATACTGGAAAATATTAAGATACAACCAAACACCCTAATACTGGGTGATTTCAACTACCCTGCCATCAAATGGGAAAACTACACATGTACCAACACCTTTGCCCAACGGTTCTTGGAATTCATAAATTCCAATGCCCTGGGTCAACTAATCCTTAGTCCCACCAGGGGCTCCAATATCCTAGACCTGGTCATTACCAACATGGGAAATCGATGCTCCACACCTATGGTTACCCCCTTGTTGGCCAGGTCTGACCATAAGCTAATCACCCTTGACATCCATATCCCACCCCCACCACCCAGTAAGGAAACCTCCATAATAAACGTCTCCAAAGCCAACTTCATACTACTCAAGTCAGAAGTGACAAACTTCATGACACCCATACAGATGGGAACTGAAAGTTCGACTGCTGAATCCTACACTAAGGCACTGTATGAGCACATCCACTCATGCATGAATCATGCCATCCCCAACAGAACCAAGATGCTCTCCTCCAAAAAAAGTAAGCCAATCTGGTGGTCCCTTACCATAAACAAACTTTACAACAAAAGGAAGAAACTGTTGCAGAAAAGAGGAAAATCCCAGGATGCAAAACACTCCCTTACCAGCCTCAGAAAGAAGCTGAGATCCCTCATAAAATCCTCCATAGCTAGTTACGAAAATAAAATTGCCAAAGATTCCAAAGACAATCACAAGGCATTCTATAGCTATGTCAAGATCAAGAATCTAAATGACAATGCTCAGATCTGCTCAGAGCTACAACAGAATGGCATTAAATATACTGATCCCAAGGATATTGCCAATATCCTGGCAGATCTATTCAATGCAAACGTCACCCCCGCCTCACCCCCTAAAGGGCCCATCTCAATACCGAAAGCTTGCCAAATTCTGGTAATAACGGCCACACAGGTAAAAAAACGCACTCTCCAAAGGTAAGAATACAGCATCCATGGGACCAGACGACATCCCAGGTCGTGTACTACATGAACTACAAAATGAACTGGCATCTCACCTAAATGTCATGTTTAATCATAGCCTCACCTCAGGCTTTGTGCCCACTGAGTGGTGCACAGCTACAATCATCTCACTCCACAAGGGGGGATCCACCTTGGATCCTGGGAACTACAGCCCCATCAGTCTGATGAGCCTGATCTGCAAGGCCATGGAACTTATAAACAAAGACATTGACAACCTCCAAACACTGGACCCCACACAGTTTGGGTTAGTGAAGGGCCGATTTTGTCTCCTGAACCTGACTGACTTCTTTGAATCAGTCTTCAAAGCCGTGGACAAGGGTAAGGTGGTCCACACAGCCTATCTGGACCTCGCCAAGGCCTTCTACACCACCCCCCACTATGGAATCATAGATAAACTTACTAAGCTGGTCATTAATTCCTGCATCACTCGATGGGTTGCCAACTGGCTTACTGACAGCACCCACACTGTAAAAGTAGCTTATTCCAAATCCATCTCCAGACAAGTGACAGGTGGAGTACCTCAGGATTCAGTCCTGGGACCGCTCTTGTTTGGCATCTACTTCTCTGAAGTACAGGCCAACACTAAGGGACTCTGGCTAACAAAGTTCGCAGATGACTGCAAACTGGGAGCCATTATTGAATCCCCTAATTATGTCGATATTCTACAAAAGGGCCTTACAGAAACAGATGCTTGGTGCCAGAGCCATGGGCTCAAGCTCAATGCCAAGAAATGTATAGTTATCCTCCCTTTGGGAAAAACCATATACCCATGAATTACCACATAGGTGGCAGTACACTAAACACCGAAAGTGTGATAAGAGACTTAGGGACACAGGTGGATAGTGGTCTCACCTTTGATAACCACATCACCACAACAGTCAGGAAATCCTTCTATGTGGCACACCTCATCACTAAGGGCTTTTCATCCAGAAAAAAGGAGGTTATTGTCCCACTGTACTCATCCCTCATTGGACCCATTATAGAATACAACGCCCCGTTTGGTATGTACCTCTCAAGACATCTGCAACAACTGGAAAGGCCGCAGAAATACCTCACTAAAATAATCAGAGGCCTAAAGCTGATGCCCTATGCTGACCGTCTAAAAAAACTCCACCTATACAATGTCATGCCAACACTAGAGCTGTTGGACATGCTACACTTAAAGAAATCCCAATCCCCTCAGAGACACATGCTCCAGGGATCTAAACCTTGTCATCACAATGAGCAAAACATGCTCGTGGGGCAGGTTTCTGACCCAGAGACTCCCCAGACTCTGGAATAGACTGCCCATACATGTCAAGCAGAGCGCCTCTTTGGCCCTCTTCAAAAGGAACCTTGATGATTGGATGGGAGATAGGAAATTCACCCCGGGGAATATGTCAGTCGCCCTGCTAGATAGGGGTCCAGGGAAGTAAATACTGTGGGATGAAATAGCCAGGGAATTGTTATGGCTAGGCTTGTATAGGCCCTAGGGCCGATAGCCTAGTACCAACCTATGAACCTATGAACCTATGGCCAATGAAGAAGGTGGGAGAACTCTTCCTACTTCTAGATGCAGCAACCATGTCGTTAATTACAATAAGTAACAGGGATGCTAAGGCAAGGGGATTGCACCCACACAGAAAAATAACTGTATGTTAAAACTTTCCCAGATGCAAATTTAGCCTTATTTTCATCTACTTTATACAATCTCCATTCTGGAAAGCTGTGTACAACTGACTGTCCTATACTATATAAATCACCTCACCAGGCTGCTGTTGCTCTGTGCCATATTAGCAATAAACATACCAATGCTCATGAGGTCCAATTTGCAGAGGGAGAAGTCCTAGTCTTCTGGGGGTAGGTGTTGGAGGTACACATAAGGGTTGCGTGTCTCAAATAAAGCTACAAGGACAGGAGGCATTTATGGGTGGCAGGGCTTGGTGTACGGCGGAATGAACCTGCCAAGGTGAAAAATGAATACTAAGTTAAAAAAGGGTAAAAAAAATATTTTGAGAACTGTCAAAGTACTGGTTGATTAAATACCTAAATAAATGCATAACTAACAAAACAAATATAATAAAATAAAATAGGTTTATAAGCAAGCAAGTGGTACAGAGTCTAAACAGATGGAAAATAAAGTATTGGCATATTACAAAAGTTATTGTCCAAATACATGGGTTAAAAAGAGCATTCATTCATTTGTTCGTTTTACAGTAACCTACTTTATCCTATTCAAATATGCATAACAGTCAGAGCAGAAAATCAAATTGGGCAGAATGCTCACAGACAGACAGCCAGATAGACACATACACACACACACACACACACACACACACACACACACACACTGCACACATATCTATGTGCAACTGAGAGGGTCATACCTTAACCTAACAGCAAGTTTTTAGGAGCACTGTTCTAAAACCTACATGAATACAGGGAGGGCACACAATCTTAATTTTTATAAATGTTTATTAAATACAATACAATAAATAAAATTATGTGTGGCCAGGATGACCAACAAATAACTTGAAAAGAAAATGCATTTTAACAAGAATAAATGAACAGTAGCAAATGCCAACAAAAAATACATTGGACTGGCGAGGACTAAGGCTGCTTTGAAAATGCTAGTTAAACACAATTTGTATGGCAAGAATACCCTAATGAAAGGATTTACTGCCTAGCTCTCCTTTTGCTGTTAGACCAGGCAATGTACTTTATTTTCATCTGGCAAAACAACCGATGGTATAAAACATTCTCAGAATCCAGTATTTTGTTTTACTCAACATAAAAGTTTGACTTAGCGTATTATCAAAACACAAAAACATAATGAAAACAAAAGCATTTACAAGAATGTAGTTTAAACTTTGTCATTTCGATCATATTAGGTATCACAAATACAATAAGAAATTTAATTAAGTAGTATTGCTAGACTGAACACAGCCTAGAATACCTGTTGTATCTGCACTAGGGTATGCCAATGGAAAGTGGCTTGCTATTTAAATAAGCCAGTTCAGAACAGGTATTGAAAAACAATCAGGAATGGATCCTGCATATTCAGCCTTACCAACTTCACTCTTTAAAAACAGAAGCTTATCCAAAATAATTACTTTTTTCTGAATGCTCACTGAAAAAAGGTAATTTAGAACATGAAGTGCTTATCTTGTCAGGATGCACACACTGGTTATTCAGATTAAAAGCAAAAGGGAAATTTATTACAAAGTATGTTAACTTTTCCATTCATTCTACATGAAACCACTAAGTTAGTGTCTCTTCAGACCTAAAGAGGGAATTGATTTGGGTCCCTCATTATTATTATTTTTTTAGAAGCAGACATGCTAAAATCCATGGGAAGCTTAAAGAACAGAAAGCTTGAGCTTATTTGACATCACCAACATCTTACATCATAGGTTCATAGGTGTCTACTAGTCTAAAAACCACAAGCTCCTGATTAAGCCTAGCCATGCATCCCAAATCTCTGACAAGCAGGTGGAAGATATGACTTCATAACTTTTGCAAATGCCTACCATATTCACAAAATCAAATTTTTAATAGTTACACACACACACACACACACACACACACACACACACACACACACACACACACACACACACACACACATGACAGGCAGGAACATAAATAAATTGTTTCACTTTTTATGGTATATTCTGTGCACTGAAGCACTTAACGTAACTGTAATGAAAATGTATTTAGAAGTCAAGAGTATAAACCACGCAGTCAGCCATAAATATCAACAATCTTTCCTTCATGTTACACGATTCCTCAGAATTAAACAGATCATTTTGGTTTACATAAATAGTAAAGTCAATGTATTTGTTGCATTTTGTTGATGCAGCAAATCATACTGGGCTTATAGCCTTTTTTTGAAGAAAACACAATATAATGCTTGAACTAACTAGAGGAAGCTTAGTCAAGACACAGTGGCCACTTCTACCCTTTGTCAGTAAGTTTGGCATCTAATCCGAATGAGTGCATTGCAGGAGTACAGCAACCCCTCATCCTACACTACACTGTCATTTTTTTTTTTTGGAATACGAATCCCTGTGCCCAGTCTTTAGACAAAAGTCATAGTGCTATGATCTTTCCAGAAGTAAAGCAGGATTTGCAACCTGCTGATCCACTGATAAAACAAAATCAAGAATGTAACTTTCTACAACAGGATACTTCTCCTCTTGAGGTAAAGGTGTAATAACCTGCTGCTATTAAAATAAAACAATACTGCAACCTAGCTAATAAGATATAGTATACATTCAACACACAGTTTACAAGTCTGCATGTTAAACTCTTTAACCTGCTTATTATATATGTGATGCTAATAGCAATTTTGTGTTTGCATTTACTTCGTATTTTAAATTAACATTGTCCCTTTATGCTTGCCTTGTAAAATAAGGCCATTTCACAGAGCCCTTAAGAGTAAGAAATTAATTCAGAAAACAATCTTGCACAGACTTTAGATATATCTCTAAATTAGACCAAGCCTCATAAGAGAAGCTGATAAGACTTCTCTACCCCTAAAATAAGAACAGACAGGAAGACAAATGGACTAGCCTATCATGAATCATACCAGTGACCTAGTATTGCTGCTGTTGCTATGGTAATATGTACCTTGTCAAGGTATGGCATGACAATTTCTTCCTCACCAAAGACAAATGGCACAGTGCTGCACAGGTGGATATGGTACCCGAGGGAAGAACTTGCAGTGAAGCGTAACACGTGACGCCTAGCAAAAATAGATAAAAAGGAAATCTTCAGATCACATGCCTTCTATGCTTATCTTAAACAAGAAGTTCTCTATTTAAAATATTTAAAGATAAGAGAATAACATGAAGTGTGACAATGTCATCAAAGAATCTCAGATTTCGTCTTGTGGCAGCCTTTTTCTATTGAAAGTCTACTTAATTAAACAATATAATTAGTTAAAGGAACAACTCAAATATAAAAATAATTTTTTTTTGCAACTATACATGATTATGTTTCTCAACTTGTAAGGAAAAAAACAGGAAGTATAAGATACACATACATGTGTTTTCTTCTACTGCACTACGTAAAAGTATTTAAAAAATGTTTCCTATACCTGGCAAATTTCCCTGCAAAAAGTTTTACACTTGATGACTTGGACATTTTACTGGGAGTCATGGTGCCATCATCAAAATACTGCTGGTCTTAACTATGCAGATACTGAGAAAAACAGCATATGAATGTAATGCTAGCAACAGGAATGTGATAACCAGCATATATACTAGTGAAAAATAAAAAAAAAAAAAACACTAAAACACTTCCACAGTCCAAAGACTCATATTAAAAATGTTTCTTCTACAAAGCGTACTCAAGAATCATATACATTAGGCTTAAAGTGCTATTCCTGAAATAGAAATGTGAATACATTAGCAAAATATACTCTGTAGTACAGTCATTATATCACTAGTATTCCAACATCAGAGTTCTGATTGTGAATGAAGATCGCAGTACAATAATGACATCTAATTGTCCTGCCCATTTTATTATGAAATGTTTAATGCAATAAAAATATGGCAAACATATAAATAGATTATATCTTTACTACAAATATAATACTTCAAAATCTGGATATTTCAAATAATATTCCTTAAAGAAAATATATTAAAATGTTTTAGTTAACACAATCTAAATAACCTTTTTTATGTTGCCTACATATGGGCAACATGGGGAGAGACTAGCAATTCTCCCTTACACACCCCTCCTCTCCAAAAACAAACACCACCACTGTTAACAATGTGCTTACCGATAGAATGTCCATTTTCAGTGATGTCATGCAATGGACAGACATTATAAATTAAAATGAATAGTTTAGAATACATTAAGCAAAACATATCTGAAACCTAGATATGATAAGCCTGGAATGTGTAAAAATCACTGAAAACAAAATTATTGTACTGCACACCAAACTGCCATCTTAAGATAATTTCTTATAGGATAACCTGAATACTGCCTCTATTTCAGATCTTGTTCTGACAGAATGTAGTATTAACCTTTAGCTAACTTTTGCTGTGCATATTTTTCTACCATACAAACCAGAATGAAGGGCTTCCTACTTTTTCCAGGTTTTGACTAAAAATCTACAAACAATCCTATCCCATCTAGAATTTCTAAATTCCTACAACCTTTAGCTGTGCAATGCATGACTCAGTGGGTCTCATAACTTATACACTAAACTAATGTGTTCTTAAAAAGCAGATATTAATGCTTACTGGTTCTAACCGAATTGCCAAAATTTAAAACAGCTAAATAAAATATGAACAAAATATAATATGGCCTAATAACCAAACAAGAAATGCTGTTAGAATTCATATACGTCATTTAAAGTTGTTAAACTGTTTGATTATAATCTATTCCTCAAACCTGGTAATACAATAATCCTAAAAAGAGAAAATATAACATTGTTCAAGCTGGGACCGTGTATGAAAATGATTACTATCTAAGGCAAACAGTAACTGTCTGTTAATACTGTTTCTTAGTCTGAAAGTACTTATTTTATCTGCACCACAGGCTATGCTTGTAAAGGTACTCTTTAACCTAATGGGCTCAGGTGGTTAACAAACCACACACACACAAACATACATACATATGTGATAATAATGTTAAGGTGTAGAGAAACGTACTGCAAGAATAAGTCTTCATAGAATTATAATGTAGCATAGCATGCTATAAGTCACAGGCCTCTGTTATTCACATATATTCATTAGTAGTAAACAGCAGACAATGCACCAGGTGGAGATAAAAGTTTGTGGCTTATTGTTTCCTTACTTCTTGCCTTTCTTCCTGCTTAAATTAGTTTATCTAGGCAGTGGAATCAAACTGATTCTGTAGAAGCACTAGTGGTTAACTTTAGTATACTGAACACTACTGAGAGCAGTAGGTCTGCAGAAATAAACAAATCACAGTGGAGGGACAGCTTTGTCATGCAACAGTTGTGCCTTCTCTGGAACAAATGTCCTATCCAGATCAAGCAATTTAGCACACACTCTTCCTTTAAAAATGAATTGGACAAATGGATGGGTATTCATAGATTTACCTCAGTTATAACCCATCACTCCATGAAAAAGGAGTTAAGGTCTAAGGGTGGATATTGGCAAAGTGTAAATGGCCACATGGCATGGTTGTCTTGTACATTCTATGATTCAGTAAGTCTTTAAGCTGAAATGTCAAAACTCAGCAAACAGATATTTTTCTTAGATATAAAATGACCTCAGAACTGATTATATTAGTTACGAAGGGTGTAGTAGTGCAGTGTCCCAAGTGGAGAGGGGGAGAGTGCAAGTGTTCTTTCTCCACATAAAATGTATTTGCATGTCTGTTTCCTTTTGTGCCAGAGAATACTTTTTGAAGGTCTGTGCTTTTGACTTTGTTCCATTCATGTTACTGATCATTATTTTAAAATAAACTACATCTGTTATTTAATTTATGTCGGTATATTTGTTAAAACATAAGACTTATTTCTAATTATTTGAGAAAAACAAAATTCACCGTTTAATAAAATAACTCACTGGGGTGTGTTCAGAAACATTTGCTACATTGCGGTAAGCAATTTTGAGTGATGAACAGCTCCAAAGGCAAACCAAAACTTTAATCTGTGAGCCCTTTCGTTCACTCAAATCAAATGAACGTCTTCAGACAAATTCAAACAGTAAAACCTCTCCTTATATAACCAAGAAATCACATGACCAATAAAATACATTACATCACAAGTTAAAAACTGATTGTTAAAAGGCATAAGCATATTTATAAAGATATTTATATATACTTTAAAAGAATTTTTAAGCACAAAGTGAAAAATTATTAATATATAAAAAACAATCAAAAAGGTGCATCCATACAAACCTATAAGTACATAAAATATTATATTATCTTATAAGAACATTCTATACTGAATTTCAAAAATTCATTCAGCGTAATAAACTTTTAAGCTTGAGTAAACACATAACAGAACACTGCTCATTAAGGCCTGGGTAACTATGCGCATTTAAGGTAAGTTGCCACATTAACTCTTGTCTTTCGAGTGAAAAGGATGTATGCCCACCTCTAAGGCCCTCCATCACCTGGTCAATCACCTTAAATTTAAAGTGGTGTCCAGGGTTGTCCCTAATGTGGTTGGCCAAAGCATTATTTTCTCTGTTTCTATTTATACTACAAATGTATTCATAGATTCTTTCTTTGAACCTACAATCATTTTTTCCAATATAAAATGCCAGCCAGAGTTGACATCTTGCCAAATATACCACACTTTTAGAGTTACAGTCATATCTAGCAGTGAGTAAAAAATGCCTGTTAGCAATTGTATAGTCCCTACCTATGTCTATGTACTTGCAATAGGCACAGGCTTCACATTTAACCATTCCTGGGTTCCTGTTGTACAATTTATGCTCTTTCTCTAATATATTTTTTAAGTTAGCTCTTTTTCTATACACAACTCTTGGTAGGGTGCCCAATTTAGATCTAAGATCTGTGTCTCTTATAAGGATACACCAGTTTTTTAACAGGGTGCCCCTTATGGACTCACCATAAGGTGTATATGTAGTAATTAAGCTGACAATATATCCATTTGTATCCCTATTGTTATTACTGTGCATTGACGTATTTATGTTAGCACTATTACCCTCAGAGGTGGAAGGGCTAAGCATATGAGCTAATAAGGCTGGTGGTCCCAAAATGGGTGAGAAGTGCCCCTCCCTTCTTTTTATTTGGACTTCTTTTATGACTCCCTGCAGTAACACGTCTGGGTAGCCCCTTCTTTCAAACATTTGATTTAAATTATTGCATTCTTGCATGAATTCCCTATCCAAGGTGATCATCCGTGCTTCCCTAACCAGCTGACCTTTGACTATAGATTTTTTCTGGTATTGTGGATGGCAGCTTGTGTAATGCAAAAATGAGTTTGAGTAGGTTTTCTTTCTATGAATTTTAGATAAGTAACATCCCCCTAAAATGTCCTTAGTTAATTCCACATCCAAGTAAGCAATCTTTACGCTGTCAAAATTGGATGTGAATTCCAGAAAGGATGTGCTGGCATTCATCTCATCCACTATTTCCTTAGCCGTAGTTTCATCTCCATTTATGACCATAAATATATCATCCAAAAATCGCATATAATAGATGATTTTATCTTTGATGTTACTTCTGGTAAACACAAAATGGTGCTCCCAGAAGGCCATAACTAAGTTGGCGAAACTACCGCCACACTACTACCTACAGAAAAGGGAAGTAGCTATGGGGTCCCCATGTGGCGGTAGTTTCGCCAACTTAGTTATGGCCTTCTGGAAGCACCATTTTGTGTAACTCTAAAAGTGTGGTATATTTGGCAAAATGTCAACTCTGGCTGGCATTTTATATCGGAAAAACTATCTTAGGTTCAAAGAAAGAATCTATGAACACATTTATAGTAGAAATAGAAACAGAGAAAATAATGCTTTGGCCAACCACATTAGGGACAACCCTGGACACCACTTTAAATTTAAGGTGATCAACCAGGTGATGGAGGGCCCTAGAGGTGGGCATACATCCCCTTTTACTCGAAAGACAAGAGTTATGGTGGCAACTTACCTTAAATGCACATAGTTACCCAGGCCTTAATGAGCAGTGTTCTGTTATGTGTTTACTCAAGCTTAAAATTTTATTACGCTGAATGAATTTTTGAAATTCAGTATAGAATGTTCTTATAAGATAATATAATATTTTATGTACTTATAGGTTTGTATGGATGCACCATTTCGATTGTTTTTTATACATTAATAATTCTTCACTTTGTGCTTAAAAATTCTTTTAAAGTATATGTAAATATCTTTATAAATATGTATATGCCTTTTAACAATCAGTTTTAAACTTGTGATATAATGCATTTTATTGGTCATGTGATTTCTTGGTTATATAAGGAGGGGTTTTACTGTTTGAATTTGTCTGAGGAAGTTCATTTGATGCTTACAACCACAAGGACAACATATCCTAGAAGAAGACATCCCCACAACAGATGTATTAACAGACGTGCTAGCACCATGGGAGTTTGATCTTGGTTTTCCATGAGCAGACTGGCAAATTTCTGTGGATGTAACAGTTGAATGGGAGTGTGAATGGCTCCTCTCCCCTAGCAGGTGACCCAGAGAAGACACTGCATTTTCCACTGCATGATTCACACAACAGGACATGCACTCCAGTACGTTATCACGTACATCCAGCATTTCCTTCACTACCTTTGCCATAGTGGTGGTGGTACTAGCTCCTGCCTCCACGATGGCTCTGCACATACTCTGGGTTACAGTGACTGATACACCAAACTCTGAGTGAGGGAGAGAGATAACCATGTCTCCAGCAAGCACGATTACCATCCTCCCTGAGTAGAATTCTCTGTCCATGAGTGTTATGATCAGATTCTGACATCTGTCTACTGCTGGCTAGCACACTTCCCTGATTAACAGTGTCCCCATTAACCTGTCCTCCCTGTCATGTGAGGGCAACCTGGGTATCCACAGGTATTGAGGCTGTGTCCATGGTGTGTGCTGGAGATGTGACAGTCACATTCCCTGTATCCAATAGTCTATGCTCCCTTGACTATGTCAGCTCATCCTGGCCATCATTATCAGAAGTTACAGATCCTCCAACATTAGATGGAGAAGTTCCATAGTGCTCTTGCTACATAAAGATTATAAGTATGACACAAGCAACTGGGTTTTACCAATATGAACATGATAAAAAGTAATTCTTTATTTGCATACCTTGTACAGATGGCTGTGGATGTTGAATCCCTGATGTACCTGTATACTAAAAGACAGTTAACTTTAATAAGTTTGATAATGACTAAGGAGTGCAAAGGGCTTCACAGAAACAGGCATACATACCTAGGTCATTTCCAATTAATTGTCTCTGCGGCCTGTCCATATTTGCCCCAACATCCAGCACCACACTGTGGGAGTGTAGAGGTGCCACTACATTGGAGATAGGTCAAGAACTTCTCCATCTCCACTAGAGGTGTTACACTCAACATCTCGCAGCTGTTGTCCTACCTGCCCTTGCCAGGACTTGTGCTTTCTGTTGAGCACCACACACATGACATCATTGGCCCTGTGGCTCACCATTTCATTAGCAATACTGTGGATACCAACTGCATTAATATTTGTCATAATATCATCTCAAACATGGTCTCAAAGAGCTGTCAGCCATGGAAATGGAGTAGCATCTAAATTTTTGCATCTGAGAACTAGGGCTTATGTATGGATGCATTTCCCAGCAGATTAAGTAATGTGCTTCTGCATGCCCTGTTTCTTATGCATTGCTCTGTTGGTATGGAAAAATGTGGAATTAGCAGCCTTGTTACTCCATAGCCCTGATAATTTGTAACACCACCTGTGTCCTCTTTCGCCATACAACATGTGGTTTGTGGGGCTGTCAGTTATATATCTGTTTTCACACTTTTTAATATCATGGTGCAGAGGTTTACTAAGCTTGTCTCTCACAAGACAGTCACATAGCATGGCAATTGACCATGGTAACATGACTGATCATCATCATTATTATCATCATCATCATACATCCCCTCTTTTCCCATTTTCTACATGGGATCGGGGTGCTATGTCAATTGTCGTAATCACTCTCAGTTTGATGCCACTCTCCTACCATCTTCAACACTCATTCCTGACTGTAGCAGGTCTTCTCTCACATGATCCATCCACTTCTTTGTTGGACGCCCTTGTTTCCTTTTGCCTTCTTCCTGTCTGTCCCAAATCTTCTTTACCAGATTGTCTTTTGCTTTTCTGCTCACGTGCCCAAACAACTATAATCTGTTCTCTTGGTATGTGTATGCAATTGAAACTACTTTGGTTTCTGCACTGATATCCTCATTTCTTCATTTGTCCTTCAGTGTGCATCCTACCACCCATCTCAGGCACTTCATCTCCATGAACTCTAGCTTCCTCAACTGCTCGCATTTGCTGGCCAGGCTTCTATACAATACAGTAGTACTGGTCACACCACTGTTCTGTATCTTATTTTCAGCTTCTTTGGCATTCTTCTGTCATATACTACCCCTGACACACTGTGCCACTTGGCTGCAGCCCCTTTGATTCCAGCTTTGACCTCCTCATTCAGACTTCCCTTTTCCTCAACCACCCCTCTCAGATACTTGAAGCTATTAACCTGTCCAGTAGACAGAGCCACTACTTTCCCTTCTATCTCAAGTCTCAGCTTCTTCTTATTTTCCCCATTTGCTATCATTACAACTGTCTTATTTGTGCTCAGTTTCAGCCCATGTGCTTTCAGTTTTGCATTCCATTCCTATAGCTTTTGCTGAAGTTCTTGCTCAGAGCCTGCCTGTCATGTCACATCATCTGCATACAGCAACTTTGTTGACCTGTCCCTCCAGCCTGTTTGCTAATGTAGTCTACCACCAATATGAACAGCAGTGCGCTCAGAGCTAAACACTGATGCACACTCATTCCCACTGCAAACCACTCTGTGAGACCGAACACTGTCTGTACTTGAGCCATTGAATCTTTGTACACAGCCTGCTCCAATTCTACCAATGTTTCTGGGACTTCAAACCATCACAAGACTGTCCAAATCAGCTTTTTTGGGAGCTTGTCAAATGCTTTCTCCAAGTCTAGGAATGCCCAATTGGGCTCTTTCCTCATCTCTAGCTTCTTCTCAACCATCTGCTTCACTGCAAACATTGGGACAATTGCCTTGCATCCGGATCTAAATCCAAGCTGCTAATCTCCCATCTTGCTTTCTGCTACTCTTTGTACTGGTTTATCAGTCACCCTCTCCAGTACATTTATGCAGTGTGACAGGAGTTTAATACAGCTATACTGCCCACAGTTGTGAATGTCCCCTTTGTTCTTGTACACTGGCACTAGTATACTTATTATTCTCCAGTCATCTGGGATATGCCTTTCTCTCCACACTGCTATTAGTACCCTCAGCCAACATATTTATCATATCTCCCATTCTCTTCTCCTGAATAAACTATTAAACCTTAATTTCTCTTCTTCTGCTATTTCCTGGTTTTCCAGCTATCTCTCTGATTGTCTACAATCTGTTAAATGGATCTCAGCTCTATCTTCTCCCCTCCCAGTGAAAATGGGAGTCCTGCAAGGATCTATCCTTGGCCCACTTCTCCTCAATATTTCACTAATCTACTATATACCTCCTGTCCCCAGTCATCCCTTATACAATATGCAGATGACTCAGCTGTCATCACCATCACTGACACTTCCTCCGACCTAAACTGTGTCACCCAAGCGTCCTTCAACTCAGTAGAATCTTGGCTCTGTGACAACCTAATTCTTAACCCCAAGAAAACTAAACTCTTAATCTTTCTAACCAAAAAACATACCCATCTCAAAATGTCTTTTTCTATACTGTCCCTCAATAACACATCAATCATAATCGAATCTAGCACAAATCTCCTAGGAGTCACAATCGATGACCAACTTAAGTTTGATTTACATTTGTTAAACCATTTTAAAACATGCTTGTCTTCTTCCTAGTCTTTTGTATAGTTATCACATTCTTACTAATCTAAACTCCTCTCGCTTAGCTAAACTTGAATCAGCCTACAACAAGGTGGCTAGATTTGTTGCCCATCAATCTCACAAGTCTCACCACTCTCTCCCTAAGACAATTAGACTGGCTAGAATTATCCCACCAGCTCCTCATCTCTCAACTACAGATAATTCACTCAATTCTATACCAGCACTCTTTCTGTCCTAGTCTCACTCCTATCATTTCTAAATACTCCCCAACAAGGTCTCTACGCAGCTCTGACCAAGACTTGATACAAATATATAAACCCAATACCAAAACAGGCTGCAACCTCTATAGATACAACCCTGCCATATCTTGGAACAAACTCCCCCTTGAAATTAGATCCCTTAAACACCCTAAACAAATGCAAAACAGCTACCAGAAAATACATACAAACTCACTGGTCCTGCCACTGCACTCATCCTCCTTAAATGTCTTCCCTTGGCTACTTAGACTCCTAGTCACCATCTCCCCTCTCACACACACCCTCTTCCTGCATAATCTCACTAGCCCCTTTCCTTGAGCTTTTATTCTAAACTATCATTTTTATCTTACACTTTATACCTTCATAAGGAATCACTCTTCCGCTCATCTGTTCTCCCTCCTTTCACCTCTACCCAACCTCCAGGCCAGGTTGGCAACAATTTATTTCTTGTAACACTGTTGCCTATCACATATGTATTTTTGTTTCTCTATCCGATACATTACTTTACTCTGGTTATTGCCTTTTCATCAACTAGTAGTGTTTAACTATCACATCTCATTGCAAGAATATATTGTATTCAATAATAATTGCTTTCTTCTGCGAAAAATAAATATTGTATTTCACTGTGGAGCTTTTCACCCTGGGTCTCCACTGAAAATGAGCCACTCAGCTCAGTTGGACTAACCCGGTCAACATATGTAAAATAAAATAAATAAATAATAAATAAAATAAATAGCTGCTGTGACCTCATCTGAGCCTGTTGCTTTCATTGACTTAATTTTCCTCAGTGCTGTTCTTACCTCTTCTAGGGTGGGGTCCTCCTGTTTTTTTTTTTATTGTAAGCTGTGTCTGGGGCAGTATAGCTTCTGTGCGGCTTTCTTCTTTCAGAAGTTGATGGAAGTACTTCTTCCAGCTGCCTTTGATTTCCTGTGGGCTGGTGAGCAGGTAATTTTTGGCATCCCTTATGAAGGATGTCTAATTATCTTCTTTATCTTTCTGTCTTTGCTTTGCAGTCTGATAGAGTTTTTTTGTGTCATTTACTGAGTCACATTCCAGAAGCTGACACAGTGCCTCTAATGCTTTGTTCTTTGCTACCACAACTCCTCTTAGCCGCTTTGTTAGCTACCCAGTATTCCTTCCTACCTCCTGCTTGTTCCTGCACCCTTTCTTTCTTTTCATAACTTCCTGAACTTCTGCATTCCACCACCATCTTTCCTTATGTATCTTGTTTCCATACCTCGTTCTGGTCACATACCTGTAGTCCTTATACATGCGGTTTTGAGGTGATATCATTCTTCTTCAACTTCACCTATTTCCTCTTCTTATTGAGGTGCTAGAGCTCTGAGTAATTTCCTGAACTCCTGTGTTTTCTCTCCAGTTAACTTCCATGTCTTCAGCCTAGTCTCTGTTGAACATAGAGCTTTCCCTGACCACTGCTTGCAGTTGATTGTGTCAACCAGTAGTTTATGTTGTGGATCGACTGTTTCACTGAGGAAAACTTTGCAGTCACTGTTTCTACCTTAGTGCCCTTTTCTTGCTAGAAGAAAGTCTATCTGAGTTGTATCTTGGCCACTCTTCTATGTGATCTTGGGACCATCTGTCTTGCTGAACCACGTGTTGGCCACTATTAAGGCATTTGTCAGACAGAAGTCTAGAATGACCTCTCTTTCTTTACTCCTGTTGCCTCACCCATGTGGACCTTGGCAGTCCTCATATCCTGCTCTGTCTGTCACAATATGGGCATTCAGGTCATCCATTATCAACACCAATTCATGCTGTCCTGCTTTATCTAGTAGGTCCTCTAATGGCTGTCTAATGCACTCTTTTCCTCACTATCACAACCCTGCTTTGGGGCATATGCTGAGATTATCCATAGTGTGCTATCCTCACATAGAGCTGATTGCCATAAGTCTATCACTAATTCTGATCACATTCCTCACTGTCTTCTGAAGCCTCTCCCTCATCACAACTCCCACCCTATTTCTAGTCTGTCTTTCTCCTGAGCAGTAGACACTGGATACCAAGCCAAGTCAATTTGCTGAAATATCCTTCCGTGTCTCATGAATACATAGGATGTCCAGTCTCCTCCTTACCATTATGTCATCCACTTCCAAGCTGCATCCTGTTAGTGAACCTACACTGAGTGTAGCAACTTTTAGTTCATGTTTAGCAGGCTCATTGACTTTGCTTCCAACTTTTGCTCAACAGAACTATCCCAGGTAACCCAAGTTGGGCAACTGGGCAACAGCCAGCCAATAGCTTATTTTACTCAGGTATGATGGGCTTTATGGCAGGCACACGCTGGCCAACAGGGGCACATATAGCCCTTCCACCATTAGTATGGGCTCCTGGTATAGGTTGGGTCCTCAACCTACCTATCATTAGTAATTACCCATGATAAGTCAGCAACATTAGTCAACACAACTGAATCACCTAGAGCCAATTTTTACAGTCTAGTGGTTAGCCCTGACAGGGGTTCATCACAGTGTTAAATACGAACAGAAAGCAACCAACTACAAAAATGCCACTCATTTATTGAAACTAAATTTAAACATAAACGGACTGAGTGCTTTCATATTGACTTTCAAAAGACTTTATCAGAGTAAGGAGCTACCAAAGCTGATAAACTTAAATACTGGTGTATCAACCTATCAGGAGGCAGAAATTAGCATAAAATAAATGATGTCATCCCATCAGTTCAAAGTTAAAGTGCCATGGCAATCAATAATAAAATTAGAGATGCGTTCAATGTGAATAGTGTGTACAAAGTTAAAAAACATGATATAAAAAGTACATCAATTACATAAAATTCTACATTGTGAAATGATAAAATATATTCAAAATAAATAAATATCAAAGTCAATAATATTACTATTATGAGTCACATAAAAATGGCAATGCTCACACAATAATACCCTTCTTTTTCAAAACACTAGACAAGGACAAAGCATCATTAATACCTGGGGCAATCGAGGCATTAATCTTCAGTTGCCAGGTTAACTCTGCATTCAAGAAGTGTGTCCAAGTCACTCAAGAAATTTGAAACCACTACCCTGTCAATAACAAAGAAAAATAACTTCTTAAAATTAGGGCACCCACAACTATGTCTGTATAAAGTGTTAGTGGACTTGTTTTTCCTAGTATCATATTATGTTCTCGGATATAAAAAGGGTTACATGAACTGCACGTGGCAAGGTAAACTATGTGGGTGGTGTTGCACTCCCAGGACAGGGGTTATTAAGAAACAGCCTTGAGTTCAAAAATCAACAACCACTAGAAAAATAGTCTCCCATGCTAAAAATATCAGACCTACTCTAGCCATTGGTTCAAAACCGGGCAATACCACTTTCTCAGTTCTGAAACTAAGGTCCCAAGGAGGTACAGGCTATCTAACAGGAGGATCTTAGCAAAAAGGTGCCTTTAAGAAAGTTCGGCTGAAGAAAACTGGACATTTCTACAAAAAGAAATTTAAAAGAAGAGTATCCCAGCCCCCGATCAGAGATATGAAGTAAGAATTGGACAACTACCAGGAATGGAGCTAAAAAAGGGGTCACTTTCCTTGGGTACTAGTCTAAAATGAGAATTTAATCCATTTGCATTTATACATTCACCTAGTGGAAGATTTCTGGGTAGATGCAAGGATCTGGGCTACCCCGAGAAAGTAAGGAAGATTCCAGGCCATCAATCGAATTGCACAAATCATGCAAATAGACTGAGTTTCTGAAGTCCTGGGTGAAGCTTCCCAGATGGGTGAGTTATGAGAGCCTTGTTTGATTTTTAAATGGGAATGGCTTTTCAAACAGATGTGGCCACAGCATACGGAAACCAAACTCATCAGGACCAGAATAGTTTTATGAGGATGATTCTTGCCATGCTCATTTTGGCTATCTTAAAAAAAAAAAAAAAAAAAAAAAATCAGAATAAGGGAAATCAAGGAAAAAGCATAAAGAGGACTGGCCAGTCACTACTGAACTAGAGTTTCCTGGGAATTCTGTCCCAGAGGAGGAATTTGGGAAAAATGCTGATGGTCATTGAGGCAAAGATGTCATAGCAGGGCTTTCCCCAGCAACAAAACATGGCATTCACCACTGACTGAGTGAGAGTCTACTCAAGTGGCATCACCTGAGATTGTCTGCAAAATACTCGGCTTAGCTGGGTATATACATTTCCACCAAAAATCAATGAGTTAACAAGACCCATTAGCATAGTCACAAAAACTCCTGACATAGGGGTAGAAGTGGGTTTTACCCTGCTTGCTAAAATAATAAAACCACTAGAGTGTTGTCTAAGTGCAAGTCAATTGCACCCTGTGGGAGGACGTCTTGTAGAGGCTGCAAAATTTGGAGAGCAGATCTCGTCAACAGAACATTAATGTGCAGATTATTCTCTTCTTGCGACCATGTTCATTGATCAGTTTGCCAGAAACAGGGTCTCCAACACCAGGTTAGGTTCATTTATGGTCACAGTCATGTAGGGGGAGGGTGAACTGACTTGCCCTGTGAAGGGCTGCCCAGATGAAGCCACCAGTCTAGATGCCTGCAGCACATCCAGAAAATCCTTATAGGAAAGAACATGGGGTCTGTGTCCTGACTCCAATGAACCTTCAGGGTACATTTCAGGACCCTCATATGAAATCCGTGAGCTTGGTGCAGATGATTAAAGCCATAATTTGTTAGCAAGCTGATTCTTGTAGTCCATGGTTTGATTCCCCTAGCCTCCATTTACCTGCTCTGTGACTCAGAGCAAATCATTTAACTGGAAGTGCTCTCATGTCACTTTTGAAATGGGACACATGTCCAGTGGGCTTACCCAATCAAAAAAAAAAGAATATATATATATATATATATATATATATATATATATATATATATATATATATATATATATATATATATACACATACATATATATATATATATATATATATATATATATATATATGTTTTTTTTAAAGAAAACTAGGAAGGTAATTGCTACCATGAGCCACAAAACCTTAAGGCATACTGCTACTGTTAAAGAAGATGACAGCAGGCCTCGAACCTTGGATTGTAGGGACAAAGTCCTGTCTTAGGGAAGGCTGTCTAAACAGGCAGAAGTCTAGGTGGCACCTGATAAAGATTACTGCTTTTAACAGCTTCAGCTGAGACTCTACAGTGTTCACTGACATTCCAGAGTACTGGAACAATTGCTCCAAGCGGTGCCTGGCTAGAACCAGCAACTCTCTTGTATGGGTTGCTACGAGCCAGTAATCCAAATAAGGGGAATAAAAGAAGTTATGTACTCACCATAACGTTCCATGTGAGTTGTTCATCTCGCCTTCATTCTTACTGATGGGTTCAGAGTCGATCTTCGGCTCCAACTCGGCCAACTGCAAAAGCTTGAGGTCTTCAAACAGCTTGAGGCCAACTCCCTATCCCATGATGCACCTTGAGCTTTCCTCAGATCTTGTTTGCTGCCAGCTGGCTACCTATGACTACTAATATGCCACTCTAAGAACTGGATAGAGACAATACACCATAAAAAAATGAAGTCTCGGTCCTCAAGAAGACTTTATGGGGGTTGGAGGGTGGGATGCAAGAATGAAGGCGAGATGAACAACTCACATGGAAGGTTATGGTGAGTACATAACGTCTTTATGTGAAGTTGTTCTATCTCACCATTCATTCTTACTGATGGGTAGCATCCCAAGCACCATCTTTCTCAGGTGGCTCATAGGAGAATGTTCTTCAGAACAGTGGAAACAAAGGAAGCCCTGTCTCTGGAGGCCATGTCTACTTTGTAATGAGTGATGAAGGTATGAGGCCTTGACCAAGTAGCTGCTGCACAAATAGTATCTAATGTTAATTTAGCAGTGAAGGCTGATGAGGTAGATACAGCTCTAGTAGAGTGGGCCTTTATTTTCTTGTTGTAATGGACTAGTCACTGAACTGTAAGTGAAGGAAATACAATCTGATAACCATCTGGACAAGGTGACTTTTGTTACTGAAGCACATTTTTTGATTCTGAAAAGGAGACAAAAAGCTGTTCTGTTTTTCTGAATTGTTTGGTCCTGTACAAATAAAATCGGAGTTGCCTATGAACATCAAGTGTGTGCAGCATGTTTTCCAACTTATTTGTATATTTAGGAAAAAAAAAGGCAATTCAATAGATTGGTTGAGATTTGTCTCTGAACAAACTTTGGGTAAAAATTATGGATTTGTTCTGAGTGAGACTCTGTCATTATGGAAAATCAGATAAAGAGGTTCGATGGTGAAGGCCTGTAACTCAGAAATCCTCCGAGCAGAAATAATAAGAAGTTATGTCTTACCATAACGTTCCATGTTAGTTGTCTTCTTCTCGCCTTCTTTCTTGCTGGATGGGTTCGGAGCCAATCCTCAGCTCCGACTCGGCCTATATTATAGCTTGAGAGCTATTTTTACCAGCTCGAGGCAGCCCTATATCCCACAATACCATGCGCTAACTCCCCAGATCTCGTTTGGAAGCTAAGACATAGTATAAAAAGTAATATTATAATAATAATATTATAATCCTCTTTTATGAGTACAGATTACCTGCTAGTAACACTAAGGATACAAGGAAAGACGCAACATATTGTATCTCCACAAATGGAAGGACTCAGAACCTCGAGTCTATCCAGGCTAGGGGGCAGGAGGGACGCAAGAAAGAAGGCGAGAAGAAGACAACTAACATGGAACGTTATGGTAAGACATAACTTCTTAATGTTAAGTTGTCATTCTCACCTTCATTCTTGCTGGATGGGACAGCGTCCCTAGCATCTTAGTCCTGGGTGGCTCAATGGAACAGACTCCTGAGTACAGTGGAACCAAAATCAGCTCTATTTCTGGAGGCTAAATCAAGCTTGTAATGGGCAATAAAGGTATGTTTGGACGCCCATGTAGCCGCTGCACAAATGGCATCTAGTGGTAACCTTGCTTGAAACGCCGTTGAAGTTGATAGTGCCCTGGTTGAATGAGCTTTAGGCCTAGAGGGTAGTTGCCTGTGTCTCAACTCATAGACCAAGGTAATAATAGATGTCAGCCATCTGGAAAGAGTAACTTTCGATACCGGAAGCCCTTTCTTGCCTGCAGCATAAGAGAGGAAGAGCTGGTCTGACTTTCTGAATTGTTTTGTCCTGTCTAGGTAATACCGTAATTGGCGATGAACATCTAATGAATGTAATTTTTGTTCAGCCCTGTTGGTATAGTCTGGGAAAAAGACAGGCAAATCAATGGAGTGGTTTAGATTTGCTTCCGATAACACTTTTGGTAGGAAGGAAGGGTTTGTTCTGAGAGTTACCCTATCCTTATGAAAAACCAAATAGGGAGGACGGACAGACAAGGCTTGAAGTTCCAATACCCTTCTGGCAGATGTTATAGCTACTAAAAACAGCGTTTTCCAAGAAAGAAGTTTGAGGGAGCAAGAAGCTGCCGGTTCAAAAGGGGGTAGAATTAGTGAGGTTAAAACTAAATTCAAATCCCATTGTGGGGGTGGATCTTTGACTGGAGGTCTGAGCAACAAGATGCCCTTGAGAAAGACTTTACAGAGTTTGTGGGACATAATATTTGCTTCTGAGAGTCCAACATGAAAATTAGCAATGGCCGCTAATTGTACCCTAATAGTGGCCGATGATGACCCCGAATGAAAAAGCTCTGCCAGAAAGTCTAGAACCTCATGAATGGGTGCATGGAAAGGATCTAAGGATCTAGTTTGTGCCCAGTGTGAAAAACGCTTCCATTTACTCGCATAAGTCTTCCTAGTATTGGACTTATGGGAAGCCAGAATGATACCACGAACAGGAGGAGAAATAAGGCGAAGCCTGGCTATGGCTGGAAGTGGAGCAACCAAGCTGTGAGGTTGATGGAATGTAGAGACTGATGCAGCTTGCCCGTGAGGTGGGTCAACAGATCCGGAAGGGGTTCCAGATGCCAAGACTGTTCCAGTAGGTATTTGTGCAGGAACGGGAACCAAACTTGTCAAGACCAAAACGGGGCAATGAGGATCATTTTGGATCTCAATGCGGTTGCTTTCTGAATTAGTTGCGGAATCAATGGAAAGGGAGGAAAGGCATAAAGAAGACCCCGGGGCCAAACGTGAACAAGAGCGTCTCTGAGGGGCTGGCCTGGTAGAGGAAAAAGTGTGAAGAAGTCGAGGCACTTGCTGTTTTGCGGAGTTGCGAAAAGGTCGCAGCAAGGCTGGCCCCACTTCCGAAAAATTCCATCTACTACCGCTTGAGTTAGAGACCACTTGTGAGGCATGAGGATAGTTCTGCTCAATCTGTCTGCTATGACGTTGGACTTCCCGGGGATGTGCGTTGCTATCACAAACCGTTGAGATGAAATCGCCCATTGCCAAAGTCTGAGTGCTTCTCGACAGAGGGGGTAGGACCTTGTTCCGCCTTGCTTGTTTATGTACCACACCACAGACATATTGTCCATTTGAATTGCTATAGTCCCCGTGGGAAGAGAGCTCTGAAGGGCCTGCAACGTCAAAAGCACCGCCCTCACCTCCAGGACATTTATGTGCAGGTGGCATTCTGACTGTTGCCAAGTGCCCTGGACCGTCCTGCCCTGATAATGCCCCCCCCCACCCGATCAGGGAGGCATCCGTTGTGACAGTGGCAACTGGAGGGGGGAGAACAAAGGGTCTTCCCTGAAAAAGCTGAGGGGAAACCATCCACCAGGAGAGATGTTTTTTGCAAGATGGTGTTATCAAAATGTTGTGGGTCATTGCCAGCTGTTGAAAGGACCACTGAGAAAACAGCATCCACTGAAGGAGTCTCATGTGGAAGCGGGCTAATGGAAGTAGAAGAATCGCCACCGCCATGAGGCCCAACACTTTCAATACTAGCTTGACTTGGACTCTGCTGGGCTGAAACAGAAACTGAACATTCCACCTTATGTCTGTCACTCTCTGAGGTGGTAATGTTGCAGACATTTCTGTGGTGTTTAATACGGCGCCTATAAAGTTTATACATTGACAAGGCGACAAGGAGGACTTTGCAAAACTTATAGAAATACCCAGGCTGTTGCAAAGTTGGATAGTGTAATCCCTGGCCATTATGAGATCCTGTTTGGTGGTAGCGGAAATGAGCCAGTCGTCTAAGTATGGAAACACCTGGAATCCTTTCTGTCTCAGGTGAGCTGTGACCACTGCCAAACATTTGGTGAACACCCGGGGGGCTGTGGTTAGACAAAAGGGCAGGGCCCTGAATTGAAAATGACTGACTCCCAGCCGGAAGCGGAGAAACCTCCTGGAGCGCCTGTGTATTTTTATGTGGTAGTAAGCGTCCTGGAGGTCTAACGAGCACATCCAGTTGTCTCTGCCCAAAAAGGGTAGAATGGACTGCAGTGTTACCATCCGAAATTTTGTCTTTAGTACATAGTTGTTTAACCTGCTGAGGTCCAAAATGGGTCTCCAATCTCCTGTCTTTTTTTGGTACCAAAAAGAATCGGAAGTAGATTCCGGATCCTAGCTGATCTGCTGGGACTGCCTGGATGACTCTTTTGTTTAACAGCTTTTTTATTTCTAGCTGAGCCTGACCCCTTTGTGTGGGTGGTACGTCTGGTAGGGGTTTTGGTGGTTGTACCGCAGGGAAAGTGAAAGGAATTTTGTAACCCTCGGATATGATCTTCTGTACCCATGTGTTTTGGGAGATGGATTGCCAGGCTTCCGGGAACAGAGATAATCTTCCCCCGACTGCCTCCGAAGGCGGACAGTCGGGCAGCTTCTCAGGGATGCTGAAAGGGTTGGTCAGGGAAAGATTCCCTGGAACCCTGGTTCTGTGGACCCCCTCTGCCCCTGGGGCGGCGTCTGTTATTATTCCCCCCTCTGCCTCTAGGGGGAAATTCACCACGTGCGGCAGGCGCGACTCCCTGCGGTTTGCGGAACCACATCTTTCCACCCCTCTGTCCTTTAGGATAAGGTCTAGAAGGCGTGGAAAAATGGACTCCCACGGCAGAGAGAGTCTTACCATCTTGCTCGCATCTGGTGAGGGTATTCTTCACCTGAGTCCCGAACAATTCCGAACCGTCAAAGGAGGTGTTGGTGAAGGACGCCTTGAAGGGGTCGGCAAAGTTACAGAGTCGCATCCAAGCGTGACGTCTCAATGCAACGCCTGTGCCAGCGGCCCTACTCGCTCCATCGGCTGCATAAGAGATAAGCCGCATGGAGGAGTTAACAATGGAGTTCAGGGTAGCCAGCTGAGAGTTTATTTTGTCCTTAAACCCCGCAGCAGAAGGATCCTGTACCGTTTCACCCAGCTCTTTGAGCAAGTCTCTCTGAAGGCGGGTGAAATGACATAAATAGTTCAGCGATCGCATAGAAAATGTCGCTGAAGCAAAGGTCCGCTTGCAGTACCTGTCCATGGTCCTGGACTCTTTGTTAGGAGGATGAACAGATACAGAAGGATCAGCTAATTCCTTCTTAGTGGCTGCTGCTACCACCATAGCATCAACTGAAACACCTTTAGTGAGAAAGGATTTGTCATCTGGTGCAGAAATAAATTTAGAAGGCCTCCTAGGGGTAGGTTCCATTGAATCAGGAGCTGCCCACGCCTTTCTAGCCACTACCTCCATTAGTGGGTCGAAAGGGGGAGACACCCAGGAGGTGGAAGGGTGAGATCCAAAGGCGTCAAGGTAAACCGACTCGTCCTCGGAAGGTTTGAGAGTGGACCAATTTCCCCTCTGTCTTAGGATCTCCAGGATGTCTGAAACGGAGACATCCTCAGAGGGGGATCTGGGGGAACCCTCCGACTCATCCAAGTCGGTGTCCGATGTGACAGACTTGGGGGAGTCTATGTGCTTCCTCTTGCACTTTCTTTTCCTAGGGGGTTCCCCTCAAACTTCAGGGGAGCCCTCGGAAGAGGAGGAGGCACCCAAAGTGGGTACCCTATGCTTTGGATCTCTGCTGTTGGGTATAGGAGGGTGGCCAGAGACCGTAACAGGCACTACAGAGGGAGGAGCCGCAGAACTTAACCTTGGAGTGGACACTGGGTCCAGCACACTCCTCATCACCTCGAAGGCTCCCCTATCAGACACCAAAGGTAGCCCCGGCTCTGAAGAGGCCGGAACCACCCCCGGAACCGACAGAGAAGGCTCCGAGAATGATGTCGGGGCCGAACTAACCAGAGCCGAAGCTCCGAGAGGGAGAGCGGGGTCGGACAAGGGTCCGATGCCACTCACCCCCTTGGAGCCAACAATGGAGTCCCGGTGCCCGGACCTCTCCACGGACGGAACCAATAAATAGGTCGGAGCCGACGAAACCGGAGCCGAAGGAGGAGGTATCGGCTCCGACGTTGGCAAGGTCACGGTTCCGACGAACTCTGGCTCCGAACTCGAGAGATGAGTCGGAGGAGGAATGGATAACTGTATCGAAGGAGCCACAGTCTGGTGAGATGGGCTCTGAAGCATTTGGGACAGCGCCTGAGATTTTATGAGTCTACTGACCACCCTCTCGATGTCGTGGTCGGACAGCCTGGAAGACCTCGATGAATAAGTCCTATGACTCCACTTCGATACAAGGGGGGACTTTGGAGCCAATCTGACGGACTCTAACGAAGGGGACCTAGAGCGCTTGCATGCTGGGGTCGGCTCCGATGATAGTTTCGAAGCGGAACCCACTTTGCTCACCTCGGAGCCAGACGGAACCGAGGTCGGAGCCATCTCGACAACACCAGCCCTCGGCTCAGAAGCTGGAGCCGAGGGTTTGGCGTTTTTTGACGACTTCCCCGAGCCAGACTTGGACGGGGAGTCATCAGGCTTTAACAAGCCCCTTAGGATGAGTTTGCTATGCCTTTCCTGCAGGACTCTTGAACTAAATCCATGACAAATGGAACAAGAGTCCTGCAGGTGTAAAGGCCCCAAGCAATAGACACAAGAAGTGTGACCGTCTGTCAGAGACATTTTCTGACAGCACGAGTCACACTTCTTGAATCCCGAGACCTTAACGTCTTTGGACATTGCCCTAAAGACAGTCACTCAATCAGCACACACACTCACTCACTTACACACAAGGGGGAGATGAGGGGGCTGACTAGAACAACAACACACACACACAGGGGGTGAGTAAACAGAAAAACTAAAGCCTGTAGGCCTGATTATAAAAGTTAACTAAAGGGGTGGGTAGGGCTTACGAAACAAACACTAATAAGTAACAATATCGATAGGGAACAAATGTAGGGAAAATAACCTAATAAACTACCTCAAAAAATAGAAACTTTGTTGAAAATTCCTTTTACTGACCTGAGCCGGTAAAAAAGGCAACCTCGCAGCGAAGCGGCAAACGAGATCTGGGGAGTTAGCGCATGGTATTGTGGGATATAGGGCTGCCTCGAGCCGGTACAAATAGCTCTCGAGCTATAGTATAGGCCGAGTCGGAGCCGAGGATCGGCTCCGAACCCATCCAGCAAGAATGAAGGCGAGAATGACAACTTAACATTATCTTTTAAAAACATGGTCTTCCATGACAGATATTTCAAATCACAAGATGAGGCTGGTTCGAAAGGGGGTAATATAATTCGGGAAGGAACAAAATTTAGATTCCATGGCAAGGCTGGAATTTTGATGGGTGGTCTCAAATGAATAGTACCCTTGAGAAAGGCTTTAGAGAGTCTATGCGACATGGCATTAGAACCCTGGACACCAAGATGAAAGTTAGAGATTGCTGCTAATTGAACTCTAATGGTAGCTACAGCGGCTCCTTCATTGAAACATTTAGTCAAAAACTCCAGAATGGATGAAATTGAAGCTAGGTATGGATCAATATCATTCTGAAATGCCCATATAGAAAATCTCTTCCATTTGCTAAGATATAACTTTCTGGTAGATGATTTATGAGAGGATGTTAAAATATGCTGAGCCACAGCTGAGAGGTTGTGAATCCTGGCTAAGTTTGGAATTGGAGCAGCCAAGCTCTCAGTTTGAGGGAGTGAAGAGAAGGATGAAGAGCCCCCAATGAATGAGTCGGAAGATCCGAAACCGTGTCCAGGATCCAGGGTTCTTCCAATAGATGAGGCTGAAGGAAGGGAAACCAAATTTGACGAGGCCAGTAAGGGGCTATTAAGATGATGGTCCTGCCCAGAGTCTTTGCTTTCTGTAATACTTTGGATATTCGAGGGAAAGGAAGGGAAAGCATAAAGGAGACCCAGGGGCCAATTGTGCACAAGTGCATTCCTTGGAGCATCCCCCAGTGGGGGGGATTAGGATGAAGTAGCTGCTGCATTTCATATTTGTTGGAGTTGCAAAGAGATCGCAGCAAGGCTGGCACCATCTGTGGAAAATCCTTTCCACTACTTGTTTCTTTAGGGACCACTCATGAGGCAAAAGAATTGCCCTGCTTAGCTTGTCTGCTATCACACTGGATTTCCCCGGGATGTGGGTTGCTATCAGAAAGTGCTGGGTGGAAGTTGTCCACTGCCATACTCTCACACAGTGGATAAGATTTTGTTCCTCCTTGTTTGTTTATGTACCAGACCACTAACATATTGTCTGTCTGAATTGCAATTGTTCCCAGAGGGAGAGAGTCTTGAAAGGAATACAACACTAGGAGTACCGCTCTCATCTCCAGGACATTGATATGCAGATGAGCCTTGTGCTTCTTCCACATGCCTTGGGCTGTTCTTTCCTGATAATGCCCCCCCCCCTCACCCTATCAAGGAAGCGTCCGTGGTCACTGTGGCTATAAGAGTGGGTAGAACAAAGGGGCAGCCTAGAGTTACTCGGTGAGTTGTCAGCCACCACTGAAGGTCTTTCTTACACGTATTCATTATTATGATTTCGTGTGACATTGGAAGTTCCTGAAAGGAACATAGAGAGAAGAGCAGCCACTGTAGTACTCGCATATGCATTCAACCCAGAGGAATGGCAATGATCATTGCAGCCATCATTCCTAGCAATTTGAGTACCATTGAGACCGGGGCTTTTTCCTTTGGAAGCACATCTGGAATTTGTTTTTGTAAAAGACAAACTCTTTCTGAAGGAAGGCTTAAGGTCATTGTGACTGTTTTTAGTTCTGCTCCTATAAAAACAGTCTGTTGCGATGGCAACAAGGCAGATTTTTCTGAGTTTACGGTAATCCCCAACTGATTGCAGAGGCTTAAAGTTGTGTCACTTGTGTGTATGAATTGATGCCTGGTGGTGGCAGTGAGGAGCCAGTCGTCTAGGTATGTAAACACCTGGAATCCCAAACGTCTCAGGTGAGCCGTAACTACTGTCATGCATTTGGTGAACACTCTGGGACTGTAGTGAGACCAAAGGGCAAAGCGCAAAATTGATAATGACTGGTTCCCAGCCGGAAGCGTAGATGATCCCTAGATGGCCTGTCCATTTTTATGTGGTAGTACGCATCCTGGAGATCTATCGAGCACATCCAATTGTCCTTCCCCAAAAAGGGGAGTATTGACTGTAGTGTGACCATCTGGAACTTTGCCTTTTTCTACTGACTTGTTTAGTCTGCTGAGGTCTAGAATGGGTCTCCAGTCCCCCATTTTCTTTGGAACCAAAAAGAATCTTGAATAAGTTCCGGATCCTCTCTGGTCTGCTGGGACTGGTTGGATGACCCTTTTTTCCAGCAACCTTTGAACCTCTATGGCTGCTTGTTCCCTGTGACAGGGTGGGACATCTGGGAATTTTTTTCATAACAGGTGGCGGTGTGGCAAAGGGAACTGAGTATCCTCTGGATATGATACTTTGTACCCAGCTGTCTTTTGTTATTTTTAGCCATGCGTCTAGGTACAAAGAAAGGCATCCCCCGACCGCTTCCAGAGATGGACAGGTGGGCCTCCTCTCAGGAGTGCTGATAGGGCTTTCCAAAGAACTGATCTCTGTTGCCCTGATTTTGCAGACCACCTCTGCTGCATGGACAGTGTCTTCCATTATTTCCCCCTCCTCTGCCTCTAGAGGGGGGTTCACCACGAGTGTCCTGGAAAGGTCCTTGAGATTTATAGAACCACATCTTTCCTCATCCCCTACCTTTGGGGTAAGGTCTAACTGGGGTAGAAAAACATACTCCAACAGCAGACAGAGTCCTTCCATCTTTCTCACTCCTGGTTTTTCATCAGTCTAAGCTGCACTAGAGCAGATCCCATGCATATGGTGAACACCCTAGTGCTGGAGTGAGAACAAAATGGAAGGGCCCTAAATTAAAAGAAACTAGGTTGCTCCCTGAACTACAAGAAATTCTTGGACCTATTGGCTATCTTAAGATACAAGTAAGCATCCAGCAGATCCAAACGGTGCATGCAGTTTTCCTTCTCTAGACATGGAAAGATCAACTGCACTTAGCATATGAAAGTTTGTCTTTGCTAAGAAAAGGTTTAGGCTGCTGAGATCTAAGATTGGTCTGAGGTACGAAAGTTATGTACTCACCGTAACAATAGATCTGTGTTGTCTTTTCCATCTGTCCTTAACGTATGAGTCTCTGATCCGGGTTCTCTCACTACTAAGTTTTGGATACAGTCCTCAGGATCCTCCACTTACCAATAATCCCTTGTATAAGGAACAAGCCAACTCAGATCAAGTTTGCCTACCAATAAAAGGGAATTTAAAATTACATGTGTTAATAGATAAACAACTTAGCTAACCTAAACACTGCTCAGCTGAGAAAAGAGACTGAAAGAGAGAGAATGTCATGGCCTCCATGAGCCAAGGCAAGGTCAGCTAGCACCATCTCATAATAAAAATATAATAAGAAAAAAAAACTGTGTATACAAGAAAAATCAAGAGGGAGTGTTGGGAGGGTAGTTGAGGACAGACAGAAACAGACAACTCAGCTGTACCATTTTGGTGAGTATATAACTTTCGTATTTGATGTCTTTTCCTTCTGTTCCTCAATGTATGGGGCAGAGTCCCCAGCTACTTTCTCACTTGAGTGGCCTTATTTGAGGATATTCTTGAGCACAGCTGAACCAAATGAGTCTCTGTCTGGACTGCAACTCTAATTCTTAGTGTTTGAGGAAAATATGTACCTTGGACCAGGTAGCTTTAGCACATATGTCATCAAATGGAACACTGGAGAAGAAGGCTGTTGATGACACCACAGATCTGATGGAATGACATTTTGGAGTCAAATAAAGTGACAGGAGGAAATGCACTGTGACAACCAGTGGGAAAGGGTGACTGGACAATGATGTTCCCAGTTTAGCTGAGGAAAAGGACACAAATAACTGATCAGATTTCTTGAAGGGTTTCATCCAATGTAAATAAAAATGTAAATTATAGTGGACATCTAGCAAATGCAAAGCATATTCACCCTTGTTTGAAAAAATTGGGAAAGACACTGGAAAATGTATGGACTGATTAATGCATGATCCAGAAGCCATCTTAGGAAGAAATGAGGGGCTGGTTCGTAGTGACACTCTGTCCTTGTGCAAAAGTAGGTAGGGAGGTTTTGAATATAGGGCTTGCAGCTCAAAAATTCTCCTAGCATAAGTGATATCCACCAGAAATAGACTTTGATGATAACATTTTTAGATCAGCCCTAGTAGCAGGTTTGAATGGGGGTCAATTAAAGTCTGCAGCACAATGGTAATATCCAAAGATGGGACTGGGTCTCTGAGAGTAGAATGTAGCAAAAATGTACCTCAGAGGAAAGTCTTGGATAATCTAAGAGATGCAATAGGCATATGATGTTCACTCATATGAAGGGAGGATAAAGCAGCTAACTGTATATGATTGTGGAATAGCTGGCTCTACACTGGAAGAGATGTGTGAGGAAGTCCAAAATTACTGGAAGGGGGACTGAGAAAGGATCAATATTCGTTTCACTCACCAAAATAGAAAACCTTTTCCATTCACTCTTATAAATTTTCATAGTCAAGGGATTTTGGAGGAAAGCAAAATGTGGACAACTTAAGATGAAAACCTGACTGCCAAACTATCACTGGAGTTGGAGAAACCATGTAATCAGTTTGAGGCAGTGAATGTTCAGGGGAGGTGATCCCGACAGGTGAGATAAATAATCTATGTTCAAGCGCAGCACCCAGGATTAGATGAGGCCAGAGGAAGGGAAAACACACTTGTTGAAGTTAGTAAGTAGCTATGAGAATAGCTGAGACCTTTGACCTTCATCACAGATGCCAACTGTAGAAACTTGGGAATCAAGGGGGTATTACAGGAAAGGCACAACGGAGTCTCAGGGGCCAAGGGTACATTAGACCATACCTGGCTGACTCCCACTCTCAGGGAATTAGAACAAAGATCTTGTTGCATTTGATGTTGTGGGTAGAAGTGAAGAGGTCATAACAAGGACAGCACCAGTGGCTGAAAATCTGCTCTCTTACCAATGGATAGATATGCTCAGTCTGTTGACAAGTATACTGTATCTGCTCAGGATATGTTTTGCTATTAGAAAGTAGCAAGAGAATACCAACCACTGCCACACAGTCATGGTCTCTCAACAAAAAGGGTAAGATCTGGTTCTTCTCTGTTTTCTGATGTACAAATCAACTGCCATGTTAACTGTCTGAATAGATATCATACCCAAAGGGAGAGAGTCCTGAAAAGCCTGCCATGCTAGGAGGACTGCTCTCATCTCCAGTATATTGTTGTAAAGACAGGCCTCTGTTTGGGATCAAGTGCTTTGGACTGTCTCCCATAAAATGCACCCCACCACCATTCCATTTGGGAAACGTCCATGGTCGCTGTGGCTTTGGTAGAAGAAAGAATGAACCAGCAGAAATTCTAGCCACCACTGTATGTGAATTCTGCAAATGTTCAAAAAAAACTAGAAAAGACATGGGCTGTTTCCTGATTGAACAATGAACTGCCAGAGCCAACTGAAGAACCTACATGTAGAATTTGGTTAGTGGTACTAATGTGATGGAGGCTGCCATGCAGCCTAGAAGGCAAATAGTTAGTCTCACTGCTGGCTTTTGGTGAGCTACAACTTCTTCAACTTGTTGGTGAAGGGGTGTAATTCTTGTTTAAGGGAGTTCTGCTATTTGAAGTTTTGTGTCTAAAAATGCTGCAATTAATTCAAGAGACTGGACTGGTTGTAGATTGGACTTTTCTAGATTCACTGTAATCCCCAAATCTATACACACTTGGAGCAAGGAGTCCCTGGCCTGAGCATGTAGATTCCTGGAGGGGGGCCCTAGAGAGGGTGATGAGCCAGTCATCCAAATATAAGAGCCAGTCATCCAAATATAGGAATACCCAGAAACCCTCCAGTCACAGATGAGCTGCCACTACTGCCATATACTTGGTAAGCACCTGGGGGCTTTGGTGAGCCCAAAGGGCAGAGCTCTGAATTGGTAATGACTGGATACCAGCTGCAAGTGAATGCACTTTCTGGAGCATCTGTCCATCTTTATGAAGTAGTATACATCCTGAAAATCTATCAAGCACATCCAGTCATTCTTCATCAGTAATAGAAAAATTAACTGAACTGTGACTATCTGGAATTTTGTCCGCTTCACAAATTTGTTGAAGCCACTCAGGTCCAAAATTGGCCTTAGGTTCCTATTTTTCTGTGGCATTAAAAAGAATCTTGAGTAAATTCCGGATCTTCTCTGGTCTGGAGGGACCTCTTGGATGATATGATTTTTTAGAAGCCCCCTTATTTCTCAAGTGGCTTTTTCCATTTGTGAAGGTGGAACTGAAAATTCTTTTGGGGCACGAAAGAATGGTTTGGAAAGGAATGACAGCCTCTGGTTATATCCCTCTGCACCCTTTTGTCTCAAGTGATGGATATCTAGATTGCTGGGTGCAGGGATAAGCACCCCCACCTGCCTCCAGAGTGCGACAGTCAGATGGTTGTTCAGGAGTGCTCGAAGAACTTCTCTGAGAAAGGACTCCTGAAGCCGTGGCTTTGCAGGTCACCTCTGCCTCTTGGGTGATGTCCATCATAAGAGTTACCCCCTCTGCCTTGGGAAGATCTTTTTTCAAAAGTCTTGGATGCAAAGCCCTGTGATTTACAAAACCACAGTCTGTTTTCTCCCTTCTGGTTTCTGGAGAAGGTCCTTTGAAGGTAAGGAATATGATCTCTACATATCCTTCTTATTTGTTGAGATAGTCTATTTCACTTTGGGACCAAACAAAGTTGATCCATCATATAACACATTGACGAAGGACATCTTGAAATGCTCTGAAAAATCACATAGTCACATCCAGGCATGCCTTCTTAAGGAAATGGATGAGCCAGCTCCTCTAGATGCATCCTCTGTGACATTAGGGATAATGTACATAGAGGCTTTACATATTGACTGTAGGGCAGCCAACTGTGAATCAATGGATTTTCTTTGATCTGCAGTCAAGGTCCCTGGAGGGGAATTTGTGATTTCCTTTCTCAAATCACTCTAGAAATGAATGATGTGTTCCAAGTAATTAAGCACTCTCACCAAAAAAGTAGATTAGTCTTAGATATGCTTCTCAAATCTGAGCAATGCATACAACTCTCTATTTGGTGGATGGACAGAGGAATTTTTGCCTGCATGTTCCTTCTTAGTGGCTGTCACCACTACCATAGAATCTGATACCCGACTGTTGCTCCAGTGGGAATGGTCTTTGGAATCAACCAAAAACTTGCTAGGACTGGGCTTTTCAGAGATGGGTTCAGCTGTGTCTGGTTCCTTCTGGCTTGTGAGGAGATCAGGTCAATCATCTCATTAGCTGAGGGGAAACACCCAAGAAGGAGATCGGCCAGAACTGAAAGCCTTAAGAAAAAATTATTCTTGGAGAAAGCACTTGGGACGATCAACCCACATATCTGTCTAAGAAGTACAATAATCTTGTTGAATGAGATGCCCTCAGGGGGAGGGGGGTCTGGGAGAACATTCTCCCTCCTTGTGGGAAACTAAATGTTTCCTCTTACACTTATGTTTGCTGTGAACCTCCTCTGTGGGTTGTTCTAGGGAGGATTCAGAAACAGATATTATCTCTCTTGAGAGGACAGACTCGAGGCTCCCAGAAACTGGTGGACCCTGGGAAATCCTACAGGGGAAGGTTGGAATCTGTTATGAAAAGGTAGACCTTTTTCTAGGTTGAGAGAGTACTCTCTCGAAAGCCTTGGATGCTGAGCTCAACACTGATCCAGGCAGCATTGCTGCTGGAGCTGAAACTCTGGAAGGTGGCTTGACCCTATAAGCCATTTGGCTGGGATTTGAGGCTGCTGACAGAACCCAACTATCGAGCACTTATGCCTCTCAAGGAAGGAAAGGATACAAAGACCTTGGATCAGATCTTATCCTGTCAGAATCACTACAGATGGTTTAGCACTGAGCTTCTGGTGGCTCTGACAGTGTTGATGCCGACTTCATCAAAGAATTCATCTCAGAGTCAAGGTAGCATGAAGTCTCAGCTCCAAAGCAGATCTGCCTTGGGCAAGAACTGGATCCAAGGGCTCTAATCCAAGAGGTCAGATTGGAGAAAGAGCTATTAACAAATGAGGGGGAAATATTTCTTCTGCATCCAATGGTACTCATCAACAACAGTACCTTCAACTGGATTTGGATCCTAAGGAAATGCCTCATCGTCCTCAACAGGTCTGCTTCAGTGAGGCTCTTAGAAAACCTAGCTGATCTCAAAGAGGAAGTAGGTCTAGAAATATAATGTTATTTATCTTGCAGGATTGGAGACTGGAGCCAGAAATATGATCAGGGAATAACCTGGGCATGTTTACAAATCCAATAGCTATTGGATCCAAAAATGCATCGACTCTGAAGGTCTGGAGATCTTTATTGGTGGAGCCGACAAAGGTGTTGGATTTGGAGATTTCTTCTTTGCTGATTTTGATTCTTCTCTGTCTTTCCCTTTTTTTGTCAGTCTCTTTAGGTTTTTCTCTATTATTTTCAGTCTTTTCTGAGGATGAAGATGGAGAAGGGGAAGAAGAAGCAGCCTCAGGCTTTTCCAGATCCTGAAAAGGGCTTCTCACATGTGTTTGGCTGTAGCAGACCCTTTAAGATCAACTTATTTCTTCTGTCTACAATGGCTCATTGACCATAAGCCTCACAGATTTAGTAGGCACCACTGAAATGAGAAGGCCCTAGGTAATAAACATACTTCTCATGTGTGTCCGAATTAGGCAGGTTATGGAACAACAACAAATCCAGAGGATACACAAGCCACATACGTTTTGAAGCTGGAGGACTTATCAGCTATGCTGACAAACCAATAAAGAAGGAAATGAAGGTAAAAAGAAAAAAATCTACAATATTAACTATAACTATGATAAAATCTACATACTAAAGCACTACTTTATTTGTTAAGAGCAAGAATGAGATAAAGAAACAGCAGCATAAATGCTACAAAGGAAGAGATCAAAATGTTAAAGTAATTATCTAATTTTTTTTCTCTTTTTTTTTTTTTTTTTTTTTTTTTTTACCAAAGCCACTGCAAGATCTGTCAACTACTGATAGCGGCAAACAAGATTTCAGGTTTCTTGTTCCTTACACAAGGGATTTTGGGTAGGGGGAGGACCCTGAGCACTGAATCCAAAACTAAGAAGTGGCCAAAGCCAGATCCAAGACTCAGACATAGAGGAATGGATGGAAAAGACATTAGATCCTTTCTTATCTTATGATTCAAAATTAACTTGTACTACTCCAACAATCTCTGGTCTATTGAGACGTCATGGACTGATCTCTTATTTTAAAAGGTTATGGTCTCTAGTTTATCCAGAAGCTTCTGATGGTTTGGGACCTCAGGAAGGGGAAGAGATAATGCTAGATGATTGGGACCTCAGGAAGGGGAAGAGATCATGCTAGATGAGAGTACACAAAATAAAAACGGATTGTGTATCCCTAAAAACTGATTGATCCACTTGTTCTACATGATAATCTGTAATGCAGAAAGGTGCACGAAGATGTGACCTTTGACTGTCTATTGAATGTGGAAATCAGTTAAGCCTTCAAGGATTCTACAGACACCTCTGCCTCTTGGGCCTTGCCCATTCTAACCTTTCCAGCCATGTTGATTTCTACCAGAATGCCACTCGAATGGAAACTGTTGGCCTTTCTTTGAACCATAAATTCTGGACACTCCTCTATTTCTTGGAAAATGTCATAGTATGAATAAAAACATCAAACCAATGGCTGAGATCATCTTCCCTTCCTGTTAACTCTTCTACAGTTTCTCCCTCACCTGTTGACCAAAAAGAGTGGAGCTATCATGGGGCATTGATAAATGATGCCCCAGGCATGGAAGGATCTACTATACTGAGCATATGAAAGTTTGTCTTCGCTAAGAAAAGGTTTAAACTTTTGAGATCTAAGAATGGTCTGAGGTCCTCTGTTATCTTGTGATTCAAAATAACGTTATTTTATCCAGACTCCCTCTGGTCTGGTGGAATCTGTTGAACTGCTGTCTTGTTTTAAGAGACTTATGGCCTTTAGATTATCCACTAGCTTTTGATGTGTTGGGACCTCAGGAAGGGGAAGAGATAATGCTAGATGAGATGTCCATGTACCATTTTTTCAACACAACAAAAGTTTGTTCTGCTATGTTATGCTGAACATGAGAATATATGAGACAGATAACTACATGACTGAACAGAAAAACTACTGATGCATAACTGCTCTTTTCAAACTGGCCAGTGACTGAGACTCCATGTAGTGCAGATGAACCACTCGATTCTCCTTTGAGAGCTCATTTTTGGGTGCAGCAGCCACTACAATGGAGTTGACTAAGGGAGCTTATTTCCATTATTCACAGTACTTGGGTGGCCAAAGGATCATCTATAGTTTCATTGGTATAGGTGGTACCACATCAAGTTCCTGCCAAGCTTTCTATATGACTACAGCAACCATCTTCTTAACTAAAGAGAGACCACCCAAGAAGTAGGTGAGATGGAACAGAAAGCCTCCTGCAGGATCTCTTCTTTGGGATGAAAAACAATCAACTGGTTATAGCTATAGCTGACCACTTAATTTTAGATTCTCCCCAAATTTGTGATCTTTAGGACTAGATAATGGGAAACCCGCCCAATTTTTAAGTTCATATCTAGCATGTGGCACTTTGATGAAGACTCCAGATGCTTCTGTGAAAAACTGAAAGGCTGCAAGCCAAGCTAGATAGAATTTTGTTGAAAATTCTATGTCATTGTAAATATTAATATAATCCACAAGCTGTTTTACAAATGTAGGAAAACTAAATGTAAGAAAAACTGTGTTATATGTTCTGAACTTAAAAATGTAACCACAGTGCACTCTGCTGGAAGAAAGCTGATAAGTCAAGCATTGTATGTCTGATCTCAACCTCAGAGACACAATGTCTGGACCAGCAAATTCTTTCTGTTGTTTTGAGACCAGAGTTAATTGCTAGATTTTACATGTATAATGTCTTTTATTGCTGTGGTTTCATGGTCAGGTGCAAGATTACAAAGAGAAATGTAAATTTTGAGTTTCTGTTAGCCTGGGAACCAGAGAAGTGTTAAGAATGATGTAATCTAAAATGAGTCAGCAGTGATGTATTATCAATTTAAGAGATCTGTCAGAGAGAGAGAGCATGTTGCATTTGCCTTCAGAACTGGCAACATCACCAGGGACATGAAGCACTGGCTGGACAGAGAGAGTGCTGGAGGTTTTAGCTTGACCACTAGGCTGAGATCTGGACCCCAGTGGGGAGTCTTACTGGGGATCTGGAGAGAAAGGGAGAAGCCAGCCCCAGACTGACTGTGATCTCTGTGTGCTCTTAATAAGTGAAATTTTACTTTACTCGGTGTGTACTTGTTATCCTCCCAATGTGCACGCCCATCACTGATGTTAGTGGTGAAGATTGAGGCTCCTTGATTACTGGGCCAGTGCACAGGCGTCACAGCTTTTCTAACATAATTTTTTCAGGGACTACTTAAACTGGACTTCTCTGAGTAACATGGATTGGAATATATGCTGGATATTGCCTGACTATTCCTGGTATGGCTTTCCACCTTTCTATCTCTTCACGGAAAAATGCTTGGGTCAGGATCTCAGA
Source organism: Protopterus annectens (assembly GCF_019279795.1). Classification (NCBI taxonomy): domain Eukaryota; kingdom Metazoa; phylum Chordata; order Ceratodontiformes; family Protopteridae; genus Protopterus; species Protopterus annectens. The sequence continues at coordinate 1,717,579,450 of NC_056725.1, forward strand.
CAAATGAACATCCTGGGGTGGAGTCAACATCAATGCAGACTACTGGGGAAATTCAACAAACAATAATTCAAAGTTATGTACTTACCATAATTAAGCATCTGTGTTGTTCATATTTGTTCTTCCTCAACCCATGGGTCTGGATCTAATCCTCGGTTCCAACTTGGCCGCATACTCCAGATTTCGGATCCCGCTCTCAAGTTCCTCCCTCAACCCATAATGCACCACTCCATCCCATTACCTCAGATCAAGTTTGTTGCCATAGAACGGTATAGCTAAAACAGAGAGGTGTAGCTGGTAGAGAAAGGAAAAGGGCTCAAACCCAGAACTATAGATGCCAAATACAATCCTATAGGTCTCTCCAGAAAAAATGGATGGGAGGGAAGTTGAGCAAGAATGAAAATGGACAACATGGATGCCTAATTATGGTGAGTACATAACTTTAAAATCTGATGTTGTCATTTTCATTCTTCCTCAACCTATGGGCAGAGTCTGCAGCTATACTGATCTTGGGTGGCCCCCATGCCAGGATATTCCAGAGTACTGCCAAACTGAAGGCGGCACTTTTTCTAGAAATTATGTCTAATTTGTAGTGAGTAACAAAGATATGACCATGTGGCTGCCACCCATATATCATCGATGGATGTTCTTGACTAAAAAGCAGATGAAGCAGCCAAGGATCTGGTTGAATGAGCTCTGGTAGATTTGGGTAAAGTCATGCATTATTGAGAGAAGATCCATGAAATACAATCTGTAATCCATTTAGCTAGAGTGACCTTAGAGACTGGGTAACCCAGCCTTTTGGGTGAAAAAGAGACAAAGAGCTGATCTGATTTTCTAATTTGTTAAGTCCTCTGAAGATAAAAACGTAATTGTCTGTGTGCATCAAGGAGATGAAGCATATACTCTCTTTTATTTGAAAAATTTGGAAAGAAGACTGGTAAATGAATAGACTGATTAATATTATTTTGCAGAAATCACTTTGGGTAAAACAGAAGGGTTTGTCCATAAAGTAACCCTATCGTTATGAAAAATGATGCAAGGGGGTTTTGAAGAAAGAGCCTGGAGTTCAGATATTCTCTTTACAAAAGTAAAAGCTACTAAGAAGACTGTTTTCCATGAAAGACATTTTAAATCAGTTTTAGCTGAAAGTTCAAAAGGTTTCTGAGTTAGACCTTGTAGCACAACTGTTAGATCCCAAGGAGGTGAGGGATCCTTTATTGGAGCTCTTAGAAGAAAAGTACCATTCAGAAAAGCCTTGTATAATTCTGATGAAGCCAATGATTAATTTTGGTCCCGTGTGAAAATTAGAAATTGCTGCTAGTTGGCATTTTTCGTAGAAAAACTTGCTCCTTCTGTAAAAATAGTTGCTAAAAATTGAAGAATCACAGAAACTGGATCATAAAGGGTCAAGCTCATTATTCAAAGCCCAAAGGGAGAATCTTTTCCATTTGCTCTTGCATACTTTTTTGATTGATTCTTTTTGAGAAATCAAAATAATATCAATTATAGGGGAAGAGAGCCTGGGGTCTCTAACCATTACTGGAAGTGGAAAAAACATGCAGTTAGTCTGAGGGCCTGTATGTTGGGATGTTGGATCACTGATGGGTGAGAGAGGAGATCCAGAGTTGGCTCCAGTGTCCATGGAATATAATGAAGTTGAGACCATAGGAAAGGGAACAATACCTGCTGGGGCCAGAAAGGTGCAATGAGAATTACTGAGGTCTTCAGCTGACTTGCATTCTGCAGAAATTTGGGAATCAAGGGAAGAGGAGGATAAGCATAAAGAATACCAGAGGGTCAAGCATGGACTAGAGCATCTCTCAGTGACTTCCCCTGATGGGGGATAAAAGCAAAGTACCTACTGCGCTTCTTATTGTTGGGATTCGCAAAGAGGTCACAGCACGATTGGCCCAAACAATCAAAGATAATTTCCATCACAGATTGATTGACAGACCACTTATGAAGCATCAAGATGGACTTACTTAGTTTGCCTGCTAGAACATTGGTTTTCCCCAGAATGTGTGTCGCCCATTCCCACACTGTCATGGTCTCCCTGCAGAGGGGATAAGATTGAATTCCTCCTTGTCTGCTGATGTACCAGACTACAGACATATTGTTGGAATGAATTGCAATACTCCCTAGAGGAAGAGCATTTTGAAATGTCTGCAACACAAGTAGGACTGCACTCACCTCTAGAACAATGATATGCAGATTGGCCTGATGGAGGGACCATTTGCCTTGGAAGGTTCTTCCCAAAAGATACCCACCACCTCCGTTGAAAAGCATCTGTGGTCACTGTGGCCATTAGGGGTGGCAGAACAAATGGTAAGCCTAGATGAATATCATCCAATTGGCTCACCAGTGGATGTGTTTTTTGCAAAACTGGAGTAAGCATGACTGGAAAAGACAGGGGTTGATGCAGAATGGACCAGTGAATAGCTAGAGTCCATTGGAGAACATGCATAAAGAAACATGCCAAAATACAAAGGCTATTGCCATGTAACCTAGTGCTTGAAAGACTGATCTTGCTGAAGGAGATGGATGGCAAAGAAGAAGATTAGCCTTACCTCTGAGAGTAGGAAATGCAATGAAGAAGTAGTGATTCTACCAGTGCTGTCACATCCAGAAGTGTACCAATGAACTCCAGGCTTTGGACTGGTGGTGAGTTTGATTTGCCATAGTCTATAGTTATACCCAATGACTTGCAAATCTGGAGCAAACAGTAACTGGCATACAGAAGGAGATGCTTGGAGGGGGCATTGAGGAGCCAGTCATCTACTTATAGAAACACTCAGAATCCTTTTAGTCTCAAGTGAGCTGCCACCGCTGCCATACATTTGGTAAACACCCTGGGTGCTGTGGAGACTCCAAAGGGCAGTGCACTGAATTGGTAATGACTGGCTTCCAATCAAAGGCGTAAGTGTCTTCTGGAGCATCTGTCTATTTTGATGATAGTAAGCATCCTGAAGATCTGTTGAGCACATCCAAGAAAGGGTAGGATAGACTGTAATGTGACCATTAGGAACTTTGATTTCTTCATGTACTGATTCAAATTGCTTAGATCCAAAGTGGGTCTGAGGTCCCCTGTTTTCTTGGGCACTAAAAAAAAGTATGAATATATTCTGAATCCTATTTGGTCTGGTGGGACATTTTGGATGACTCTTTTTTTCTAGCAGCTTTTGGATTTCTTGTGCTGCTGCTTTCCTTTGACTGGGAGGAAGGTCAGGGAGCTTCTTTCTTTTGGTGGAAGGAAGTAGGAAAAATGGTATGTAATAACCTCTGGATGTTATTCTTAACACCCATGAATCTCGTGTTATATTTGCTTAGGGAACTGGGTACAAGAACAATTATCCCCCTACTGACTCTAGAGTTGGACAGTCGGTCAGCACTTCAGAAGCACAGGAAGGACCTGTCGAGAAAAGAATCCCTGAAACCCTGATTCTGTGGGCCTCCCCTTCCGCTAGTTTATCATCTTACATTAGAATTTTCTCCTCTGCCACTGGAGGAACTATCACCGTGCAGGTCTTGGAAAGGTCCCTGAGATTTTTGTTACCACATCTTCTTACTGACTCTCTGATTCATGGAAAAGATTCATGGAGGGGGTAGAAAAGTTGTTTCCCACAGCAGACAATTTCCATCTTGTTCTCTGTGGGTAAGCATCTCTTTTACTGATGGACCAAACAAGGAAGTGCCATCGAATGAGGCATTTTAAAAAGGATGTCTGTCTTAAAAGGCTCTGCAAAGTTACATAGCTGTATCGAGACATGTCTCTTTATGGCAATACCTAAACCATCTGCTCATGAGGTACCTGTGGCTATGTCAGAGATCAACCTCATTGAAGCATTTGATATTTATAAGAGAGTGGCCAGTTGTGAGGACATTTTTTTTTAAATCCTTTGCAGACATGGACTCTGAGAAAGTATTTGATAGCTCTTTCATCAAATCTCTCTACTGTCTAGAAAAGTATGCCAGGTAATTGGTGACCTCAGGGTAAAGGTTGCAAACGTAAAGACTCACTTTCCGATTTTGTCCAACGCTCTTGACTCCCGATTTGGCGGATGGACAGAACAGCTCTGTTCTGCTAGCTCTTTCCTAGTGACTGCTGCCACCACCATAGCATCAACTGGGACTCCTTTGTTCCAGTGAGGTCTGGCTTTTGGCAGGGCTAAAAATTTATCAGGTCTTTTTGAGATTGGTTCAGGTTCCTTCCAAGCCTGTCAGAAAACCATATCAATATGTTTATCCATGGGGGGGGGGGGTAATCTAAGATGTAGACAGGCCAGAATCAAAGCCTCCAAAAATAATAATTCTTCAGGAGAGGAGTTTTGGGAAGATCAGCCACCTTTCTGTATTAGGATTTCTAAAATATTTCCAAAGGAGCTGTCATCTGGTGGTGATCTGGGAGAACCTTCTTTATCAAAATCGGAATCCTCCATAAGTGATGCTTCACCACAAAATGGAATCCAATTCAGTGAGGAACAAGAATTTATTCTAAAATGAACTCGAATAGCAAAAAAACATAGTATAAATCCACATGAAGTTCACAACAGGTAAATTCTCTAGCGCCTCGGCAAACTTGCCTTTAACAGAGTAAAAGCTTTCCATACATTTTTACATCTCTTATATACTTACTACAAACACACCCTTCTAATACATCAATTAACAAAATAAAGAAACAGTGTTATAATACTTACAATAATACATACTACTAATATTCTTATAACATACTTTTCCACGTACAATCATAATTTAACCCATTAGGAATTAATGTATTAAATTTTAAAATCAAACACAACTCTTTCTTTCTTAATATATATTTAACTTGTTCATTCAAAAACATGTTACCTCTTACACTATCTAAAACCGCCACAGCTAGACCATCTGGACTACCATTGTGAAACTTATTAAAATGCAATGCTATGGGACTAGTTTGTTTATAATTTTTTATGTCTCTGACATGTTCTTGGATTCTACATGCAAGAGACCTCTTAGTTTCTCCCACATAAAATTTATTACATGCACATCTCATACCATATATAACTCTCCCTGTATAACAATTAAATGTTCCATTTGTTTCAAAAGAAACCCCATTAATAATATCAAATTCTTTGATTACATACTGGCAAATACTGCATTTGCCACAAGCTGTAGTACCTAGTTGCCTTACTTTCTTTCCCATTTTTATATCAGGCATACTAAACCGACTATGGACAATAAAATCTTTAATACTTCTCCCCCTTCTATACGAAAAACCTATTTGTTTATCACTTAAAAAATCTACCTCACTCTATCGGGGAGTTAATGTGTCCCCTTTTGCATGTTCTCTTCTGAGGCACCTCCTCTGTGGGATGTTCAGGTGAGGTGTTGGAAGAGAGGAGAAGTTCCTCTACTACAACTGGTTGGACACTAATTGGAACTGACTGCCCCTGTGGAGAAGGTTTGATTGACTCAGAGCTCGGAACCGAACAGAGAAAAGAAGTAGGATCTGAAAAGTGAGAGGGTGGTTCTCTGGAGAGCAAAGAGGCCTTTTCCATCACCTCGAAAGCCAACAGACCTGGAGAAGCTTTGACCCACTCTCTTGGAGCTGAAACAGCAAAGGTAGGTCTGGACTGCTCTCGGACATGCACCCTGATGATGGAACTGGATCCAAACTGTCCAGTGCAGAGGGTCTGAGGGGAGGAGACAGCTCTGACAAAATCAGAACCAAACCTATCCCCTTAGATGTGATGCTGACACTCCAACACCAGGATATGTTCTGATCCAAGGGTATCGGGGCAGAACTAGTCAAGGATACAATTTGAGTCGAAGAAGCAACTTTTTTGGATCACACGCTGGACCTCTCAGGGATTTTGGATCCTGGGACTTCAAAACCACTGAATGGGTAGGAGAAGAAGATAGAATGGTCCTAGATGTCACAGGCATACTCACAGACTCATCAGGGGATGGAGCTTAAGTCCCCCATCTGGATCTGAGCTACGAGAACATTTCATATCATCCTATCCACATTTGCTTCCAATAAACTTCTGGAGGACCTAGAAGAAGTTGTGGATAAGGGCCTGGAGAGTTTCTTGGGAGTCTGAAATAACTGAGCAGGGAGGGTGGGCGATATGGTTTAATATGAAATTCTGATGTAAGACACTTGTGAGACATACTATATTTCAGATTCAAGGACTTAGGATGTTAAGATGTTGTTGTAGGGGATGCTGAGATAACAATAGGAGCCAAAGTCTTCAGATCTGAGGATTTCGGATCTGAGGACCAGATCTTCATTCTGATGATGTCATATCCAAAATGTTTCTTGATTTTGTCCGAGGCTCTGAGAAAGACCTCAGGGACTTCGAATGAGAGTGTTTCTTATACTAGAACAGAGCTGTCTTACTAGATTTTAAGGGGGGTTTGAGCCCCAGAAGAAGTAGTAGCTGGTAGATCTTTCAAAATAAGTTTATTTCACCTATCTGCCAAGGCCCTTGGATTAAAAGTGGAACAAACTGGACATGCAGTGTCCAAGTGGCCAGCACCAAGGCAGTACACACACACACTCCTTGTGGACATTTGACATGGTTAAATACAGGAAAATATTAAGTCAAAGAAAGTGTTTTTTTAATAAAGAGGAAAAGAAAACATTAAAGAGTTTAAGTACCAACAGTGGTAGAATATAGAAATGTCCTAATAACTAAGAAAAAGGGTAGCTATCAGAGAAAAAAAAATACCAGCAATGGTACTAGGAGATACTATACTGAATAGTATGTACAGCAAAACAAAACTTAGAATTTTCTAATGACTCATTGAAACACTAAGAGGGAAGATACTAAAGTCATACCTCTCAACTTCTTACAGCAAGAAATTTGGACAAAGCGTTTAATAAAAGTGGGACAAAGGCCACAAAATAGGGACAATTTTTAAATATTGCTCTTGCAAACTTGGAAAGTTGACAGAATAACAGGTTTTGCTTTAGCACAATTTTTTCTGAAGGGTATGAAGTCTGAAACTCAAATGCCTGTCATTCTTTTCTAACTTCAATCTTTAATGATTTGCCCACTAATTTGCCAGAAGAGCACAATTTTATGAAAAACGGACCAAACGTATCAGGCAAAAATTTGGATATTCTGTGATAGTCTGTACAGTTGAGAGGAATGATAAAGTTAAAGATAAATATAAGGAGAAAAAAATATTTACAAAACTCAGAAAATATCACTTTGAAAGCTTGAGAGAGGAACCTGCATCTGTGATGGTGGCAAACAAGATCTGGGGTAATGGGGATGGAATGTTTAATTTTGGTTAAGGGAGGAGCTCAAGAGCTGGATATGAAGTCTGGAGTATGAGGCCAAGGATTGGATCTGGACCTATGGGTTGTGGAAGAATGAAAAGGACATCAGCCCCCGGATTCACCAATCTTCTGCACAGAAGCACCAGTTTAGGAGCAGGATGGCAGCATGCAATGCATATCAATGAAGGAACAAGCTACCCATCTATGTCAAGCAAAGTTCTTCACTAGCACTCTTCAAGAAAAATCTTGATGAGTGGATGGGAAATAGGAAATACACCCCGGGGATCACTTCTGTGTCTCTGCTCGACAGTGGCACAGGAAAATAAGTTTCTTGGGTGGCATAAGCCATGGAACCTTGCTGGCTAGGCTTACGTAGGCCCATGGGCCGATAGCCTAGTACCTACCTATGAACTGATAAGGCACGCTGCCCGAGCTCCTAGGCTTACAAGGAGCGTGTACGAGTGCAGGGGGCATGTCTGAGAGCAGAACTCTCAGAATAAACATGCCCCTGCAATGTAGAACAGCAGAAAGCGGGAAGAAATGAGCAAGATCGCTCACAGGTGTCCACAGATCCTCACCAGCAGCTCCCCATGTGTACAACAGCAACAGTACAGAAAAAGTAAATGAAGAAACCCTTTCATTTTTTTTAAAAATCCGATTAAAGCTAACCGTAGGTGAGCGGGTGTGCCCATCGCTTACCTATGGTTAAAGCAGCTTAAAAGTCTGAAGAGGATAACAAGGAAGATATATGCAAATGAAGCAGCACAGCAATAGTGTAGTGGGCAGAGCATTCATCTAACGAGCAGGCATTCCCATTGTAGAATTTGTCATGTATTGTTAACAAAGATTTACCCCACAGCTATAACAGGTAAGCGGTGTAGACTGTAGGTCCAACACAGTTCACTCATATGTTTGTCTACAAGAATGTTATTTGGGAGTATGTGTAGAATTTGTCAGGTAGTGTTAACAATGATATTGCTGGAGCCTTCCTGTGTCCTGACAGAGTGCTCTTCAAACTATCTGGAGATATACAGAGCTGAGTATATTTTTCTGGTACTTCAGAGTTGTGTACTGGTAATTGTTGTTTGACTAATTTTATATCATTGCTGGCTGACTTCAGAGTTGTGCACTTTTATTTTTGCTTCACTGTATAGTTTTTCAGATCTCTGCTGAAGGTGTTTTTCCCCCCTCCCCCTATTTCTCTGTCTTAAGTTGGTACAACTAGTTTATACATCCTGTGTGTTATCTGACTATTTCAAGGATTACTTGCATAAAATTAGACCCCGTAGTAACAGCCTACATATCATTGCTGGACCCTTCCTGTGTCCTGACAGAGTGCTCTTCAAACTACCTGGAGATATACAGAGCTGAGTATATTTTTCTGGCACTTCAGAGTTGTGTACTGGTAATTGTTGTTTCACTAATTTTATATCATTGCTGGCTGACTTCAGAGTTGTGCACTGTTATTTTTGCTTCACTGTATAGTTTTTCACATCTCTGCTGAAGGTGTTTTCCCCCCTCCCCCTATTTCTCTGTGTCTTAAGTTGGTATAACTGGTTTTACATCCTGTGTGTTATCTATCTCAAGGATTACTTGCATAGCATTAGACCCTCGTAGTAAAAGCCTGCATATCATTGCTGGAGCCTTCCTGTGTCCTGACAGAGTGCTCTTCAAACTATCTGGAGATATAAAGAGCTGAGTATATTTTTCAGGCACTTCAGAGTTGTGTACTGGTAATTGTTGTTTGACTAACGTTATATCATTGCTGGCTGAATTCAGAGTTGTGCACTGTTATTATTGCTTCACTGTATAGTTTTTCAGATCTCTGCTGAAGGTGTCCCCCCTCCCCCTATTTCTCTGTGTCTTAAGTTGGTATAACTGGTTTTACATCCTGTGTGTTATCTGTCTCAAGGATTACTTGCATAACATTAGACCCTCGTAGTAACAGCCTGCATATCATTGCTGGAGCCTTCCTGTGTCCTGACAGAGTGCTCTTCAAACTATCTGGAGATATACAGAGCTGAGTATATTTTTCTGGCACTTCAGAGTTGTGTACTGGTAATTGTTGTTTGACTCATTTTATATCATTGCTGGCTGACTTCAGAGTTGTGCACTGTTATTTTTGCTTCATGGTATAGTTTTTCAGATGTCTACTGAAGGTGTTGGTTTTCCCATACCCATTCTCCCTATTCCTGTCTTGTTTAAATTTGGAGGCTTTTGCAGTTGCCTGCCCCCACTGTAGATTTGATCTGGGACACTCCCCCCAGTCTCATCTCTTTACCTCATTCTACCTAATAGACTCCTTCTGCACTTGTTTTTAGTCATTTTTAATTTAATTGCATTTTTTAAACTGTTTGGTCTAACATTGCTACATAATCAAGTGTGCTAGCTTGCACTGCATTTGAATTGTTTTTACTGCTGTTTTAGCTACATTTCTGTATATATATATATATATATATATATATATATATATATATATATATATACATATATACAAAATACATTTCCTGTAACTAGTGTAGTCCAGATTCAGATTTGCTGTATCCAGGACTGTATGCAAGCTTCTGAGCCCCCCAAGCTTTCTGTGTTGGAGGGAAGCCTTCTAGCTTATCAGTGGGAGTGGTAAGCACTAGGTAACCACATAAGGAGTGGTTCTGGCCCAGAAATTGTAGTTATTGGCCGTTTGGGCAGTTTTTCCATCTCTCTCAACTTTCTGATTTAAAAGCCCGCATTTGCACTTGTTTCCCTCCGTTCCTGTAACAAGTTTAGTCCAGACACAGATTCTTAGTTTTAGCATTGGAATTTGCTTATTCTTGATCAGCACTTGTTCAGAACTTGTAAGCACTAAATAACGTACTAATTACTACAGCATTCAACCTTCCTCATTCCCTAGAGGAAAATTTTATTTATTTATTTTATTTTACATTTGTTAACCGGGCTAGTCTGGCTGGATACATGTCCATTTTCAGCAGAGGCCCGAGGAGAAAAGCTCCACTAGCATACTATAATTTTACAGTTTAAGAAGAAATCACTAATCAAAAAAACAATCAAACAATAAAAAATCAAACAATGGCTAAAAAAGAGCAAAGTACAATTGAATATACAGTATTACTGGGCTAGTCTGGCTCAATACATGTCTATTTTCTGCAGAGGGCTGAGGAGGAAAGCTCCAGTATCATACTATAAACATTACATTTTAAAAAAAATCCCTGCACAAAAGAAGAAACAAACATTGTGAAGAAGAAAGATACAATTTAAATATATAGTGTTAACTATGAAAGCAGGCAGAAAACAGTTTTGGTACTTACTTTCCTCACTTGCTTAGAGAAAAACAGCTCTTGTACTCACTTTCCTCACTTATCTAGAGGAAAATATTTTTTTATTCAGGCATGTCCAAGGGTCAGCTCCCAGTGTTCTCTCCTGTCTATCTGATGCATCTGGGCATCTTGGGACAATGTAGAAATTGCTTCATGTACACAGACAACTCTCTCCTCCTACCACCCAACACTACAACCTGTGAGAGATGCACTTATCTAGCCAAACTGGAGGTAAAGCTCTCTCCAATCAAGACTGAACTTGACAGTCAAGAAGAGAAGGTAAACACTTGCACCACACCACACTCATCACATAGTCTCACTAAATCTACACCACCAAAATCCACACATAGTAACAAAAACATTCACGGAGGCTCTCAATAATAATCTGTCTAAGCAACAGAGACCTCCAAAGCAGAAATGCAAGCAACCTCCATCCCCCAACACAACCCAAATGACACATAGCCCGCAGACTCAGTGTGCCACTCAACCACAGCCAGTAAGGCAAAACAACGTACCCAACACACTAGTCATAGGTGACTCTATATTCAGGCACACTGATGTCCCACTCACCAGGCTAAACAAGGAGAAGGTTACTGTCAGCTACCTGTTGAGTGCCAGGATCCGCCACATAACCCATGCACTCAGGTCACTCCACAACAAGTACAAATATGACTCTGTCATTGTCCATGTTGGTGTGAATGACCTGAGATGTACCTCCCTGGACTACATGAAAAGAGACATGGAAGAGTTCTCCGATCTTCTAGCCCAGGCAGGTATGACCCTAGCCCTGAGTAGCATTCTGCCATCACCCAGAATGATGCCACAGTACAAGGACAAAATGACTGACTTCAACAATTGGCTAAGCTTCTGGTGCCATTCTAAAGGGATCCAGTATCTGTCTGCCTGGGATGACATGGTCGACAGACCACAATGCTTTGCCAGACATGGCCTGCACCTGTCACCCTTGGGATTCCGGATACTGGCTAAGGTTCTTGCCGCCCCTATAGTGCCTTTTTTAGGCAAGGTTCAAATGACAAATTCACCACCGTAACAGGAAAAGGCAAGCAAAAACTGAGGGTGATGCCACTCAATGCTAGAAGTCTAAATCTCAAAATGCACTCGCTCGAGGCACTCCTTAAAATGGAGAACATCGATATCTGTGCAGTGACTGAGACCTGGTTCAAGGCTCCAGAGAGCACCCCTGCATTACCAGGCTATAACTCATACCACACCTTTCGGCCATGTAACCTGGACTGGAATACCAAAGGCGGAGGTGTGTCCATATTCGTTAAGGATATCCACACCTCCAGGCTAGTTGCTCAGCATAATACAGCCGAGGTTATCCAAGTGCAACTTACTCTGGGCAAAACTGCAATCCAAATTGTAGCTTACTATAGAATACCCACCATGCCCCAGGATTCCCACTCCTCTTTTCTTGATGTATTGGAAAATATTAGGGTTCAACCAAACACCCTAATAATGGGCGATTTCAACTACCCCACCATTAACTGGAAAAACTACTCATGTACCAACTCCTTCGCTCAATGCTTTCTGGAATTCATAAACTCCAATTCCCTGGATCAACTTATCCGCACCCCCAAAAGGGCCAACAATATCCTAGATCTAGTCATTACCAACATGAGTGACCGGTGTTCCACACCTGAAGTCAATGCCTCATTGGTCCGATCTGACCATAAGCTAATAATCCTAGATATCCACATCCTGTCCCACCACCAATTAAAGAAACCATGGTAAAAAATTTCTACAAAGCCAACTTCATGCTTCTTAAGACAGAAGTGGTGAACTTCATGACACCCATGCAGATGGACAATATAGTTCCGACTACTGAATCCTACACAATTGCACTTTATAAGCACTTACATGAGTGCATGGATCGTGCTATCCCAAACAGAACCAAGATGCTAACCTCCAAAAAAAGGAAGCCAATCTCGTGGTCCCCTGCCATAAACAAACTGTACAACAGAAGGAAGAAACTGTTGCAAAAGAGAGTAAAATCCCATGAATGGAGGAGCTCCCTGGTCAGCCTCAGTAAGAAGCTGCGATCCCTGATAAAATCCTCCAAAGCTAGTTACGAAAACAAAATCGCCACTGATTCTAAAGACAACCACAAAGCATTCTATAGCTATGTCAAGAATCTCAATGGCAAAACTCAGATCTGCTCTGTTACACCACAATGGCACTAAATATACAGACCCAACTGATATTGCCAACATCCTGGCAGATAGGTTCATTGCTAACTTTACCCCCCTCTCACCCCCTAAAGAGCCCATCTCTATACCGGAAGAATGCAAAGTTCCTGTAATCACGGCTGCATAGGTAAAAACCACACTCTTCAAAACCAAGAACACAGCATCCATGGGACCAGACAACATCCCAGGTTGCGTTCTACACGAACTACAGAACGAACTGGCACCCCACCTAAGTACCATGTTCAATCATATCCTCACCTCAGTCTTTGTGCCTACTGAATGGCGCACAGCGATGGTTATCCCACTCCACAAGGGGGAGCCACCACGGACCCCAGGAACTACCGCCCCATTAGCCTGACGAGCCTGGTCTGCAAGGCCATGGAACGTATTATCATGGAACTTATAAACAAAGACATTGGTAATCTCCAAACTCTGGACCACACCTAGTTTGGGTTTGTAAAAGGCAGATCATGTCTCCTAAACCTGATAGACTTCTTTGAAGCAGTCACCAAAGCCGTTGACAAGGGTAAGGTGGTTCACACAGCCTGTCTAGATCTTGCCAAGGCTTTTGACACCATCCCCCACTCTGGAATTATAGATAAACTCACTAAACTAGGTATAAATCCCTATGTCACAAGATGGGTTGCGAACTGGCTCACTGACAGAACCCACACTGTAAAAGTAGCAGACTCCAAATCCGACTTCAGACCAGTGACAAGTGGAGTACCACAGGGTTCAGTCCTGGGTCCTCTCCTGTTTGGTATCTACTTCTCTGAAGTACAGGCTAACACAGAAGGTCTTTGGCTAACGAAGTTTGCAGATGACTGCAAACTAGGAGCCATAATCGAAACTCCTAATGATGTGGACATTCTACAAAAGGGCCTCATTGAGACAGATGCCTGGTGTCAAAGCCATGGCCTCAAGCTCAATGCCAAAAAGTGCATTGTCATCCCCTTTGGTAAAAACTC